>NC_136314.1:6900972-6955972 GCF_964198595.1 Lampetra fluviatilis
GGGGGGTGAGAGGGGGGCGAGAGGGGGAGGGGGGAGAGGGGTGGTGAGAGGGGTGGTGAGAGGGGTGGTGAGAGGGTGGCGAGAGGGTGGGTGAGAGGGGGGCGAGAGGGGGGGCGAGAGGGGGAGGGGGAGAGGGGTGGTGAGAGGGTGGCGAGAGGGGGGGTGAGAGGGGGGCGAGAGGGGGGCGAGAGGGGGGGTGAGAGGGGGGCGAGAGGGGGGAGGGGGAGAGGGGTGGTGAGAGGGGTGGTGAGAGGGGTGGTGAGAGGGTGGCGAGAGGGGGGGTGAGAGGGGGAGGGGGAGAGGGGTGGTGAGAGGGGGGCGAGAGGGGGGTGAGAGGGTGGCGAGAGGGTGGGTGAGAGGGGGGGCGAGAGGGGGGCGAGAGGGGGAGGGGGAGAGGGGGTGGTGAGAGGGTGGCGAGAGGGGGGGGTGAGAGGGGGGCGAGAGGGGGGCGAGAGGGGGGGTGAGAGGGGGGCGAGAGGGGGAGGGGGAGAGGGGGTGGTGAGAGGGGTGGTGAGAGGGGTGGTGAGAGGGTGGCGAGAGGGGGGGTGAGAGGGGGAGGGGGAGAGGGGTGGTGAGAGGGGGGCGAGAGGGGGGGTGAGAGGGGGGCGAGAGGGGGGGTGAGAGGGGGGCGAGAGGGGGGCGAGAGGGGGAGGGGGAGAGGGGTGGTGAGAGGGGGGCGAGAGGGGGGGGTGAGAGGGAGCGAGAGGGGGGGTGAGAGGGGGGCGAGAGGGGGGCGAGAGGGGGAGAGGGGGTGGTGAGAGGGTGGCGAGAGGGGGGGGTGAGAGGGGGGGCGAGAGGGGGGCGAGAGGGGGGGTGAGAGGGGGGTGAGAGGGGGGCGAGAGGGGGGCGAGAGGGGGTTGAGAGGGGGGCGAGAGGGGGGGTGAGAGGGGGGCGAGAGGGGGGGCGAGAGGAGGAGGGGGGAGAGGGGTGGTGAGAGGGTGGCGAGAGGGGGGGGTGAGAGGGGGGCGAGAGGGGGGCGAGAGGGGGGATGAGAGGGGGGTGAGAGGGGGGGCGAGAGGGGGGGCGAGAGGGGGAGGGGGAGAGGGGTGGTGAGAGGGTGGCGAGAGGGGGGGTGAGAGGGGGGCGAGAGGGGGGCGAGATGGGGGGTGAGAGGGGGGCGAGAGGGGGAGGGGGAGAGGGGGTGGTGAGAGGGGTGGTGAGAGGGGTGGTGAGAGGGTGGCGAGAGGGGGGGGTGAGAGGGGGAGGGGGAGAGGGGTGGTGAGAGGGGGGCGAGAGCGGGGGGTGAGAGGGGGGCGAGAGGGGGGGTGAGAGGGGGGCGAGAGGGGGGGTGAGAGGGAGCGAGAGGGGGGGTGAGAGGGGGGCGAGAGGGGGGCGAAGAGGGGGAGAGGGGTGGTGAGAGGGTGGCGAGAGGGGGGGTGAGAGGGGGGCGAGAGGGGGGCGAGAGGGGGGGTGAGAGGGGGGGTGAGAGGGGGGCGAGAGGGGGGCGAGAGGGGGTTGAGAGGGGGGGCGAGAGGGGGGGGTGAGAGGGGGGCGAGAGGGGGGCGAGAGGGGGGAGGGGGAGAGGGGTGGTGAGAGGGTGGCGAGAGGGGGGGGTGAGAGGGGGGCGAGAGGGGGGCGAGAGGGGGGATGAGAGGGGGGGTGAGAGGGGGGCGAGAGGGGGGGCGAGAGGGGGAGGGGGAGAGGGGTGGTGAGAGGGTGGCGAGAGGGGGGGGTGAGAGGGGGGCGAGAGGGGGGCGAGATGGGGGGTGAGAGGGGGGCGAGAGGGGGAGGGGGAGAGGGGTGGTGAGAGGGGGGCGAGAGGGGGGGTGAGAGGGGGGCGAGAGGGGGGGTGAGAGGGGGGCGAGAGGGGGGCGAGAGGGGGGGTGAGAGGGGGGCGAGAGGGGGGGTGAGAGGGGGGCGAGAGGGGGGCGAGAGGGAGAGGGGGAGAGGGGTGGTGAGAGGGGGGCGAGAGGGGGGGGTGAGAGGGGGGTGAGAGGGGGGCGAGAGGGGGGGGTGAGAGGGGGGCGAGAGGGGGGCGAGAGGGGGGGGTGAGAGGGGGTGGTGAGAGGGGGGTGAGAGGGGGGCGAGAGGGGGGCGAGAGGGGGAGGGGGAGAGGGGTGGTGAGAGGGGGGCGAGAGGGGGGGTGAGAGGGGGGCGAGAGGGGGGCGAGAGGGGGAGGGTGAGAGGGGATGAGAGGTGGGTGAGAGGGGGGCGAGAGGGGGGCGAGAGGGGGAGGGTGAGAAGGGGAGGGTGAGAGGGGGGGTGAGAGGGGGAAGAAGAGTGCGAGAGGGGGGGGGGGGGGTGATACACACGTCAGCTGCATAACCAAGCACGTCATCTTAAGAATAATATCAATTAATAGATTTATCATAAAACAGAATGTGAAAAAAAAGGATTAGCAATGTAAGGATTCACACGCTCGCTCGCTTGCTAACTCGTTCATGTTTCATTGCCCTCGCTCGCCCACACCTTCGTGTCTCTTCTCTCGCTGCTGCCACTTGCATCCCACTGGGATGTTTAAACACAGCGTTGGTGTGCGGTGCTTTTTCTGGAATAGTTTGCCGTCTTTCCTGTATTTTCTATTTGCACATAGTCACATAGTCACTTTAAGATACTTTCTTGTTCACGTTTTTGTTTTTTGTTTGTTGCGGTTTGCACCCGATTCAAGAGCCGAATGGCTCAAAGTTCAAAGTTCATTTATTTTATTAGGTATAACCCTGTGAGCCATTCGTCTCTTGAATCGGGTGCAACCGCAACAAACAAAAAACAAAAACATGAACAAGAAAACATCTTAAAGTGACTCAGCGCAAACAGAAAATCCAAGAAAAGACAGCAAAATATTGCAGAAAAAATCACCGTACACCAACCCTGTGCAAATATCCCAGTGGGCTCACAGGGCTACACCAAATAAATGGAACTGAACTTCGATGGTTCTTCTTCCCGTGATCTTCACTCGTCGGTTCCTCGGCCCGTCTTGAGGACTCGCTTCTCCCAGATACCGACGGTCACGTCTCGACCGCCACAATGGAACTAAAAACAAAACTACTAAACTGTTCCCCATTGGAACCTCATGTAAATGCTTACCCCGAGCTCTCATACTGTGATGGTGCATTGTCTTTGAGTTGTGCGCCTTTTGGCGTCATCTGGTCCAACACCATGTGAGACTAGGCTCTAAGGAAAGCTGTCTCGGGTGTGGACCAATCAACTTCAAGGACAGTGCATATATTATCAGAGTTATGTTTTTTTTGTTTGCATTATGGCTGCAAGTATTGTGGTCTATGCAAACATGACTCCTTGTAAAAAAGCTGTAAGTTTTGTTGCCAGATAGAAGGGTAAAAAAACAATGATCATACTAAAGTGTTGTTGTTTAACCAGGCAAGGTGACCCACTGAGTTCCATAGCCCTCTTACAGAAGCGACAAATGACAGCTCAACGAAGTCGCTTATCATCGGGTGGAAATGTATCGAAGCCAGATGCTCTAAACGCGTGACGTTCATTCTAAATGTGGAGTGGAAAACCGGAGGACCCGGAGAAAAATCCACGCGACCACGGGGAGAGAGACACGCAAACTCCAAATATACAGCAGCAGGCGTCAGCGTCGGGTTCAAACCCCACGACCTCCTGCATGCCAGGCGAAGGATTTAACATCTCCTAGCCACCGTGATGATGATGAGATGGAGAGACGCAAACTCCAAACATACAGCAGCAGGCGTCAGCGTCGGGTTCAAACCCCACGACCTCCTGCATACCAGGCGAAGGATTTAACATCTCCTAGCCACCGTGATGATGATGAGATGGAGAGACGCAAACTCCAAACATACAGCAGCAGGCGTCAGCGTCGGGTTCAAACCTCACGACCTCCTGCATACCAGGCGAGGTAGTTAACATCTCGCCGCTGTGGCGCCCACTGTGTTCAACCATCACCACACTTGCATATGACAACAGACGCAGACACAGACGCCCCGTATAACTTCCAACAGACCGTGCTGGTAGCGAGCAGCACCTATGAGGACCAAGCAAGGCACACGAGGGGCTGGGTGTCCGGCGCCACGCAAGGCCGCCTTTGTCTTCCCAGTAACGATGTTCACCAGAGGTGTGGACTCGAGTCATGTGACTTGGACTCGAGTCAGACTCGAGTCATGAATTTGATGACTTGCGACTCGACTTGGACTTGCATAACAATGACTTTGTCCCACCTATGAGATGTGGACTCGAGTCATGTGACTTGGACTCGAGTCAGACTCGAGTCATGAATTTGATGACTTGCGACTCGACTTGGACTTGCATAACAATGACTTTGTCCCACCTATGAGATGTGGACTCGAGTCATGTGACTTGGACTCGAGTCAGACTCGAGTCATGAATTTGATGACTTGCGACTCGACTTGGACTTGCATAACAATGACTTTGTCCCACCTATGAGATGTGGACTCGAGTCATGTGACTTGGACTCGAGTCAGACTCGAGTCATGAATTTGATGACTTGCGACTCGACTTGGACTTGCATAACAATGACTTTGTCCCACCTATTAGATGTGGACTCGAGTCATGTGACTTGGACTCGAGTCAGACTCGAGTCATGAATTTGATGACTTGCGACTCGACTTGGACTTGCATAACAATGACTTTGTCCCACCTATGAGATGTGGACTCGAGTCATGTGACTTGGACTCGAGTCAGACTCGAGTCATGAATTTGATGACTTGCGACTCGACTTGGACTTGCATAACAATGACTTTGTCCCACCTCTGATGTTCACACATCGCGCCAGGCACTCATTTGTCAATGTGGGCTAACTCTCCAACACACGGGTGTTAGTAACTAACCTTGATACAGTAAATCTGGCTGTGACGATCCCACCTGATGACGGAGACTTGTGTTGCCTCCGAAACGTCGTGATTTATTATTTTATTTTATTTCCATTATTACTTTTACTAATTTTTAATTTAAATTTTTACCTACGTGACTTTACCGAAAATCCTTGCAGTCACGAAAGCTTCAAATCTAGAATTACTAACTAATTCTCGCGTTTTGTTTGTACGTGACAAGCCTCACTGATTGGTAGCGCTTTTTGAATCGAGACCTGGTGACCGGGTTTTCCCTTCGCATTCAGAATCAACATCACGCGCTTTGAGCATTTGGCTGATTTAGATGTCCACGTGATGATGATGATGATAAGCCCACTTCGTTGAGTGATCATTTGTGACCGCCAGGTCGCTTCTGAAAAAGAACAACACAGCTAAGTTGAGCCTTACCTGGTAAAAACAAAAGAGTTTAGTTTTGAGTTTTAATTGGCTGTGTCCGTTGGTAGCGGGTTTAACGACACATTCATATTTACGCCACCTAACCCAAAAACAACCACTTTATTACGGATAATATTGGTCGCGACAGCCTACTACTACGTGTTAAACTACTCACTTGAGGCTGAAATATCGGTCGCGAGAAGCCACGTGTGTGTTCAGGGTACAACGGCACCACAGATCGACAGCGTGGGTATCCGCACCATTGCAAGACGTCTTGCCAGCCTGCAAGCATCGGACAGTGTCGTCTCGAGAGGGGCCTCTCTCTTGAGATCTTGCAGGGATGCGCCTTTACGCCGTTTTTCTCTGTTTTTTTTCTCTCTTCTGTCGGGCGGTCGACTCATCGTGGTGTCCCGTGAGCCCGTGCGGGCCACCCTCCGTCCCGTCACACAACAGTGGAGCTGCCACTCGCAGCAATTTCAACATCGCCGCTTCGTATAATTACGCTGTCACCGGTAACAGAGACGATGACAGCTTTGTCCGAAGTTACGTTGCGACATAAGCCACGGGAAATATCTGGGTGTGAACCTCCTCCAGCTGAACCTACCTCCCTCCCCCCCTCCCTCCCTCCCTCCCTCCCTCCCCCCTCACTTCGGTGCTTTTTCTGCAATATTTTGCTGTCCTTTCTTGGATTTTCTGTTTGCACATAGTCACTTTAAGATGTTTTCTTGTTCATGTTTTTGTTTTTTTGCTTGTTGCGGTTGCACCCGATTCAAGAGCCGAATGGCTCACAGGGCTATAGCTAATAAATGAAACTTGAAACTTGAACTTGAAAACCTCACCGGGCGAGGTGAACTTCCAGCTGCAGACCCCGACAAAGCGCGCTCAGCGCCACTGGGGCATCGCAAAGTTCACGTGAAGAACGTGGCCGGTAAAAGTGCGACGGGCTCAGTGTGACGGAAAGTTCGACTCCCTGGCTGTCACCTAAACTCAAACTATTTTTAAATCCTTTATATTAAGTTCACTTACTTGCTTGCTTGCGTGCTTGCGTGCTTGCTTGCTTGCTTGCGTGCTTGCTTGCTTGCTTAGGACCGTGCAAATCTTTCGCTCGTTTTTTAACCCACTTCCCGTGATCCAATCGAGCTGACATTTTCCACACAGACTCGTTGTGACAGACAATTAATGTTCGTGAAAATAAATCCCAAAATTTTACACTTTTTAGGCAAAATAAATATTTTACATATATTCAAATAGAACTCATTCATCGCATTGGCTGAACGTCACAGTGTAAGAGCCCAGAGCGTAACCCCTCCACAGGCCGTGGCGGAGTAGCGCAGTTGGTAGTGCCCTCGCTTCCCATGCCAAAGGTCGCGGGATCGATCCCCGTGTCCTCCACAGGCGAATATATTTTTAAATCCTTTATATTAAGTTCGCTGCCACGCATATAAAGGATTTATAGTGAAAAACTTTGTTTTTACGGGTTATACTTATTAAATCCTTTATATTAAGTTCACTTGCTTGCTTGCTTGCGTGCTTGCGTGCTTGCTTGCTTGCTTACGACCGTGCAAATCTTTCGGTCGTTTTTTAACCCACTTCCCGTGATCCAATCGAGCTGACATTTTGCACACAGACTCGTTGTGCGTGACAATTAATTTTCCTGAAAATTTTTTTCTAAAATTTTATACTTTTAGGGAATTTTTTTTTTATATTTAATTACCAATTGCTTAATGGTGGCAGACAATCATCTGACCCATAGGTGGCAGCCATCTCAAGCCAGAGGACGAGAGGACTCTAGCCGCCACGCATATAAAGGATTTATAGTGAAAAACTTTGTTTTTACGGGTTAATTTTTTTTTATTGAACACGTAGGCTTTCGCGACCAATATTATTCATAATATAGGTTTTTGGGTCAGATCGCGTTATTTATAAATGTGTCGTAACCCTCCACCACCCGACACGGCCAAACGGTAAAAAAATGCGTCACGTTTTCAAAGGACAAATTAATTGACTTCTTTAGCCCACCGGTGTGCTGGAGAGAATCAAAAGCATTTTGAAATTTGAGTACGACGTTATGTTACCAGGTAACCAGGTAAGGCTCCACTGAGCTATGGAGTGGCTCTTTTTCAAAAGCGACCTGGCCACAAATGATAGCTCAGCGAAGTGGCTCATCATGATGTGGAAATGTGCAGCAGCCTAATACTCTAAACGCGTGATTCTAAATGTGGAGGGGAAAACCAGAGGACCCGGAAAAAAAATCCACGCGACCACGGGGAGAGAAAGAGACACGCAAACTTTAAATATACATGCATCGCCAGGGTTGGGATCGAACCCACGACCTCCTGTATACCAGGCGATGTAGTTAACATCTCCTAGCCACCGTGGCGCCCATGTATGTATGTTGAACTTCTTTCGCACCGTACGTAACCAACCGTGCTAATCGAAGGTGCTGGAAATCAATCAAACTTAATTGGGTGCTCACCCCCACACCCCTCCAGCCACCTCCTTCCAGCATGTGAGCACATGCTGACCGTAGTCTACGGCGTCTTGAGTTTCTCAACAGGACTGTGAAGCTATTTAAACCAAACTTGATTTGGCGCTTTCGTGACTGCAGGAATTATCCTTTGGTTCTTTCGATAAAGTTACGTAGAAAGATAAAATAATAAATGAAATACTAGCATACGACGTTTCGATTGCAACACAAGCAATCATCATCAGGTACAAATGAAAGAGAAAACAAAACCTAGTAAACTAAGAAATATAATGTAATACAACACAGAGAGTCGGCTAACATGACAGTCAGCACCCTACCTGGTTGATTACGTTCTTCCAAAGATTGCTAAATTGAATTTCTCTTAAATTTAATTTCTCTTAAATTTGCATTATATTTCTAAGCTAACTAGGTTTTGTTTTCTCTTTCATATGTACCAGACTATTTAAACCACTTCATTTTATTTCATCTTACCCAGTGAGCTATGCAGCTCTTTTTCCCACAAACGATAGCTCAACGAAGTGGCTTATCGTCACCATCACTTGGAAATGTTATAGCAGCCAAACACTCTGAAGGGCGAGCAGTGGACCTGCGGCCATGTGAGACTTGGTCAGCAGGTTCAAGTTCAAGTTCATGTATTAGGTGTAGCCCTGTGAGCCATTCGGCTCATGAATCGGGTGCAACCGCAACAAACAAAAAACAAAAACATGAACAAAAAACATCTTAAAGTGAATATGTGACTAAGTGCAAACAGAAAATCCAAGAAAAGACAGCAAAATATTGCAGAAAAAGCACCGTACACCAACACTGTGTGCACAAATCCCAGTGGGATGCAAGTCAAACAACAACAACCACAAGACAACTTAGATTAAGACCATCAGTCTAACTCTGTACTACAACAAACAAACATTGCCAAACCAAAAAACTTTTCGAAAATCACCAAAATAAAGCCACAAAAGCAATGAAACAGTGGTCATAGGAACTGTGACCGAATTTTCACAATAAACGACGTCAACAACATGTACTACCAAACTCTGCAGCCATAGCTGGCTGCATGAGTCACTCCACAACAGTAGGAGCATCAGTCGGAATATCAACATTTTTCAATGCACCGAGGCCCAGCCTCGGAGTTGCGGAGCTGAAGGTTCCAGACGGGACCGCTAACTTCCCGAGTTCAAACCCCGGCGTCCACCACCTGGGATTAAACCGAGTTCTCAAGTGCGGCGAGAGTTGATGGACTCAGCCTGGTCACTCATGGCTTGTATAGAGACCCATAGACTGGCATAGAGACCCATAGACTCGCATATAAAGCCATAGACCCACGTATAAACCTATATAATCACATTGAGACCCATAGACTTACACTGAAGCCATATACTCACACTGGGACCCATAGACTCACATATAGACCCATAGACTCACATATAAACCCATAGACGGACATAGAGACATATAAACTCAAATAGAAACCCAAAGACTCACACAGAAACTCACAGACTCACAGGGAGACTTATAAACTCATATCGAGACCCATAGATTCCCATTTTGCGAAAGAATTTCAACATCCATGCATAGAGACCCGTAAACTTACGAATAGACCCTTTAACTAGCATAGATACCCATTAACTAACATAGAGACCCATATATCTACATAGAAAACCCATAGCTTTGCGCAGAGACCCATAGATTCGCATAGAGACCCGTATAATTACTTATGAACAAATGAAAACTACAAAGGGACCCAAAGACGTCTCAAGAGACTCATCAACGAACAGGTGTTGCTCGTTGGAGGCTCCGTGGTCACGGGATGGTGAGGGACGGTGACGGCGTGGAGTGGCCTTCATCCAGCAGTGGATTGGCTGATGATGATGAACCGAACACAGATAACGACAGACTGAAACAGACTGAGCGGTAATTGAACCGAGTTCTCGACTGCACACAGCAACAACAACGATCACAACAACCACAACAACAACAACACCCTTCTCGCGAAAATGTCGCTCCGCGTTTTAAACAAAGTGGCTACATTCCAGGCTCTGACAATTGAAGGTGTCGGTTTGGTTGCCTTGTCATGCGGCGAGCCGCGACTATCACGTGGCAGAGCCGGTGGCAGGTGGGGCGGCCCTCGACTGAGTGCACCACGGGTCAACGCCAATCGATCTCTGTGGTAGTTCTGCAAAATCCGCTTCCGCGGGTTCCGTTCTGTGTGGCGCAGAGGCGTCACTCGACTGAGAAGGGCGGATCTCTGTGGTAACTCTACGATATCCACTTTTCTTCAGGCGAACGATCACTAAACCGCTCAGCGAGAGATTCAAACGAGCGAGCCGTCTCGAGCCGGGATAAAGTTTATCCATTAGGATCACATTGGGAAAGTGCCAATAATAATCATATATACACACACACAGGACTGCCAAGAAGAGCCTTAGGGCGAGCTTTCTGAAAACGAAGTGGATGGCTGTGGTTAGGGGAGGCTAGCATAAAACATCTTTGTCAGCGCTGTCAAGGGGATTTAAGAATGTGGTGAGAGCAGCCGAGAGAGCGATTCATTTGAGCCAGGACAGTCCCGAACTCTGTCTCGCGGATCACTCATTTTGAAACGCTACATCCGTCCTCGAATCGCGACATCTGTTCGTTGTAAACCGATGTTTGTTTTTCTTGTTTTTTTTTCTATTTTACCAGGTAAGGAGGCTCCAATGAGCTACATCGTAGCTCTCGTTCAGAAGCGCCATGGTCATCAAAAAGTGGCGACCTATCTCGATTTAAAGCTTTCGTGACTGCAGGGATTCATCTTCTTGGTTCTTTCGGTAAAGTCACGTAGAATGGAAATAATAAAATAAAATAAATAAAACATAATAAAATATAATACAATATTTTATTATGTTTTATTTTTATTGAAAACATAATAAAATATAATACAATATTTTATTATGTTTTATTTATTGTATTTTTTTATTTCCATTCTACGTCACTTTACGTGACTTTACCGAAAGAACCAAGAAGATGGCGACCTATCGTCACGTGGACATTTACAGCAGCGGAAAAACACTCGCAACGAATGTTGCTTCTAAACGTGCAGCGAACCCGGAGGAAAATCCACGCGACCACGGGGAGAGAGAGACACGCAAACTCCAAATATACAGCAGCAGGCGTCAGGGTCGGGGTCGAACCCACGACCTCCTGTACACCAGGCGAGGGAGTTAACATCTCCTCGCCACCGTGATGATGATGATGAGAGAGAGAGACGCAAACTCCAAATATACAGCAGCAGGCGTCAGGGTCGGGGTCGAACCCACGACCTCCTGCAAACCAGGCGAAGTAGTGCACATTCTCTGTTTGTTGCTGTAACGTTCTGACCAGTCCCGACTGGACGTCTGTCAAAAAGAGCTTCATAGCTCATCGGGATTCCTGCAGTACGAATACACATTCTGATGTGCTGGAGTTGAAAACGCCTTGTCCCTTTTGGGACGGGAGGGACCGTGTGCTCAGCAACCCCACAAGCATCTCACCACCACCACCACTACCACCACCAGCTCCTCCCCCCCCACTACCACCACCACCACCAGCTCCCTCCCCCCCACTACCACCATCACCACCAGCTCCCTCCCCCCACCACCACCACCACCAGCTCCCTCCCCCCCACCACTACCACCAGCTCCCTCCCCCCCCACCACCACCACCAGCTCCCTCCCCCCCACCAGCACCACCAGCTCCCTCCCCTCGCTTCTTCCCCCCCCCCTCCCGCCTCCTCCTTCCATCTCTCCATCTCAGCCGCACGAACCTGTCGTCCCGGACGCGCCGCGGGCTCAACGTTGGGCGACGCGTGAACGCATCAACGGGCACCCCCCCCCCTCTCTCCCCCCCTACCCAGACCCCCCCCCCGCACCCCCCCCCCCCCCCCCTATCCAGACCCCCCCCCTCTCTCCCCCCTATCCAGACCCCCCCTCTCTCCCCCCCCTACCCAGACCACCCCCCCGCTCTCTCTCCCCCCATACCCAGACCCCCCCCTGCACCCCCCCCCTACCCAGACCCCCCCCCCACGCCTCCCCCCCCCACCGGCCTCCTACGCTGACACGCGCCGCGAGCCCCATCACTCACAACTCCAATTATGAGAAAACGCCGCGAATGCAGGGCGCCACGGTGGCTATGAGATGTTGACTACCTCGCCTGGTCTACAGGAGGTCGCGGCTTCGATCCCGACCCTGACGATGCCTGCTGCTGCTGCTGTGTATTTGGAGTCTGCGTCTCTCTCTCATCATCATCGTCATCGTGGTGGTCTATGAGATGTTCACTACCTCGCCTGGTGTACAGGAGGTCGCGGATTCGATCCCGACCCTGACGATGCCTGCTGCTGTATATTTGGAGTCTGCGTCTCTCTCAACATCATCATCGTCATCGTGGTGGTCTATGAGATGTTGACTACCTCGCCTGGTCTACAGGAGGTCGCGGGTTCGATCCCGACCCTGACGATGCCTGCTGCTGCTGTATATTTGGAGTCTGCGTCTCTCTCAACATCATCATCGTCATCGTGGTGGTCTATGAGATGTTGACTACCTCGCCTGGTCTACAGGAGGTCGCGGGTTCGATCCCGACCGTGACGATGCCTGCTGCTGCTGCTGTGTATTTGCTGTGGGCCGTGGTCGCGTGGCGTATCGCTCGATGATGAGCCACTCGTTAACCCATCATTTGTGTGGCCAGGTCGTTTTTGAACAAGAGCTACGTTCATCTTCTGACGCTGTCTTTCCAACAGACCTGTTCTTCACCCGAGGACGGCTGCTTGCGTTGTGGCCGAAACGTCGTGAGAATTGTATTTTAATATGTTTTTTTATTTTATTATTTGCCTTCTACGTGACTTTACCGAAAGAACCAAGAAGATTAATCCCTGCAGTCACGAACGCTTTAAATCGAAATGTAAGAGCTACGTTGCTCAGTGAGCCTTGCCTGGTTAGATACATAAAATAGTTTGTTTTTTTCCGTGTCCTCCGGTGTTTTTCGACCTCCACATTTAGAATCAACATCGAGAGTATAAATGTCCACGTGGTGATGATGATGCTATGAGCCACGTCGTTCAGCAGCTATCGTTAGTGCTAGCCAGGTCGCTTCTGCAACAAACAAAAAAAAGTGACGACAGCTTTAGTGGAGGCCTTAGTCGTGGTAGCAACAAAGTTGGGATCAGGGGGCCTCAAGTGTGCGGCGATGATCTCTTCCCCCCCACCTGCCTCACCCCCACCCCACCCACCCTCCCCCCACACCCCACCACCACCAGCACCACCACCAGCACCACCACCACCAGCACTACCACCAGCACCACCACCAGGACCAGCACCACCACCACCAGCACCACCACCAGCACCACCACCAGGACCAGCACCACCACCAGCACCACCACCACCGATCCCCACTCCACCCGCCAGCACTGGCCCTGCCCGACAGCGTAGGGACGTGGTGGTGCTGCTGGTGGTGCTGCTGATGGTGCTGGTGGTGGTGGTGGTGCTGGTGGTGGTGCTGGTTGTGCTGGTGATGCTGCTGGTGGTCCTGGTGCTGGTGGTGGTGCTGGTGGTCCTGGTGCTGGTGGTGGTGCTGGTTGTGGTGGTGCTGGTGGTGCTGGTGGTTGGTAGTGCTGGTGGTAGTGCTGGTGGTGGTGCTGGTGGTGGTGCTGCTGCTGGTGGTGGTGGTGCTGGTGGTGCTGCTGGTGGTGCTGCTGGTGGTGCTGGTGGTGGTGGTTGTGCTGGTGGTGGTGCTGCTGGTGGTGGTGGTGGTGCTGGTGGTGGTGCTGGTGGTGGTGGTGGTGGTGCTGATGGTAGTGCTGGTGGTGGTGCTGGTGGTGGTGTTGGTGGTGGTGGTCGTGGTGCTGATGGTAGTGCTGGTGGTGGTGCTGGTGCTGGTGGTGGTGGTGGTGGTGGTGCTGATGGTAGTGCTGGTGGTGGTGCTGGTGGTCCTGGTGGTGGTGCTGATGGTAGTGCTGGTGGTGGTGCTGGTGGTGCTGGTAGTGGTGCTGGTAGTGGTGCTGGTGGTGGTGGTGGTGCTGGTGGTGGTGCTGGTGGTGGTGGTGCTGGTGGTGGTGCTGGTGGTGGTGCTGGTGGTGGTGGTGCTGGTCCTGGTGGTGGTGCTGGTGGTAGTGCTGGTGGTGGTGGTGGTGCTGGTGGTGGTTCTGCTGGTGGTGGTGGTGCTGCTGGTGGTGGTGCTGGTGGTGGTTCTGGTGGTTGTGCTGGTGGTGGTGGTGATGCTGGTGGTGCTGGTGGTGCTGGTGCTGCTGGTGGTGGTGCTGGTGCTGGTGGTGGTGATGCTGGTGGTGATGCTAGATGTGGTGGTGGTGGTGGTGGTGGTGATGCTGGTGGTGGTGGTGGTGATGCTGGTGGTGATGCTAGATGTGGTGGTGGTGGTGCTGGTGGTGGTGCTGGTGGTGGTGGTGGTGATGCTGGTGGTGATGCTAGATGTGGTGGTGATGGTGGTGGTGATGCTGGTGGTGGTGCTAGATGTGGTGGTGGTGCTGGTGGTGGTGGTGCTGGTGGTGGTGCTGGTGGTGCTGGTGCTGGTGTTGGTGGTGGAGGAGGATGGGGGATGGGGGTAGAGGTCGATCTTCAAGTGTCGCAATTAGGGGGTGAGAAGTGGGAGGGGGAACGGGAATGTGGGGGGAGCATTGGGCGTGGGGCTGTCGTGAAGTGTCAAACTTTTCAAACAAAGCCCTACATTCATAATAACGCATAGGGCTTCAGGTGGCGGGGAGATGATGATGGGGGGGGGGGTATAGAGAGTTGATTGGAGGGCAATCACCCCTCACCCCGCTCACCCCCCACTCACCTTCGTCTCACCCACACTCACCCCCCACTCATTCCACTCACCCTCCACTTAGCCCACACTCACCCCCCAATCACCCTCCACTCACCCCCACTCACCCTCCACTCACCTCCACTCACCTCCCACTCACACCCCCCACTCTGTCCCCACTCAGTCCACACTCACCCTTCACTCTGTCCCCACTCAGTCCACACTCACCCTCCACTCACCCCACTTACCTTCAACTAACCGCCTGCTCACGCCTCACTCACCCTCCACTCACTCCCCACTCACCCCCACTCACTCCCCACTCACCCCCACTCACCCCCACTCACCCTCCACTCACCCTCCACTCACCCCACTTACCTTCAACTAACCACCTGCTCACGCCTCACTCACCCTCCACTCACTCCCCACTCACCCCCACTCACTCCCCACTCATCCCCACTCACCCCCCACTCACCCCCCACTCACCCTCCACTCACTCCCCACTCACCCTTCACTCACCCCCCACTCAGCCCACACTCAGCCCACACTCACCCCCCACTCACCCCCCACTCACCCTCCACTCACCCCCACTCACCCCCCACTCAGCCCACACTCAGCCCACACTCACCCCCCACTCACCCCCCACTCAGCCCACACTCAGCCCACACTCACCCCCCACTCACCCCCCACTCACCCTCCACTCACCCTCCACTCAGTCCCCACTCAGTCCCCACTCACCCCCCACTCTCCCTCCACTCACCCTCCACTCACCCCCCACTCACCCCCCACTCACCCCCCACTCTCCCTCCACTCTCCCTCCACTCACCCCCACTCACCCCCACTCACCCCCCACTCACCCCCCACTCACCCCCCACTCACCCTCCCCCCCCCATCTTGTACCCTTCGCACGGGGCGACTGTGCAGAGTCGGCTCGACGTCACAGCAAGGGGAGGGCGCCACGGCGTCTCCGTGTGGCTCGCATCGGGGACCTTTGGGGTCACGGAAGGGCGACAGGGGAGCGACGGGGAGGAGTGGAGGGGCGAGGGGAGGGAAGAGGCCGAGATGGGGAAGAGGTGAGTCTTGAACAAAGGAACGGAATGAGTTTGAGGAGGGGGACTGCTTCATGTGTGCACGCATTTTGAACTCATTTCGCACCGTAAGTAGCCAAGCGCGCAAATCGGAGGTGCAGTGTACAAGGAAGAGAAGCTGCTATCATCCTGCTAAGAGTTTTCAGTAAATCGAATATTTTCAACCTAACGTTCAAAAGTTCTTGTTCATATACATGTATATGTATCATCATTTACAAAGAAAAAATAAAACTTTTTTTTAAAGGACTCAATCGAAAAGCCAAGCGGGTAATTGTGTTGCCTTTGCTGTCAAGGACACTAATCGCAGTGTTCACCCTGGCCTCGTTGTTGTGTTTGTGCCGCCCCTAACTAAATGTTTACTCTGCTAATAACGGGAAGTCGATCATTGCGAGGAGCACATTAAAAAGGCGAACCCTTAACAATGAGTTGAAGTGGAATACGCCTCACAATCTAAATCAGAATTGTTTATTTATCCTGGAGGAATCCGAAGAGCTATGAAGCTCTCATTTTTTTTACCGGGGTGTCCAGTAGTTGAGGATGCGATTCATCCTCACTCGCCAGGCTCCTTAACTCGGAGTCCACGTGGCACATTGACTCCAGTACTCAACATGAAAAACACTGCAAATGAATCGCGCGTCTATCCAAAGGATACACCACGAACAACAACAACAGCAGCAGCAGCACGTGTCCCTAGGGTCCCATCGGCGTGTATATTGTACCTTGATCTCGGCACTGATCTACAAAACCATCCCTCACACGTCCTGACTCAACCATGGGACAATGACGGTGGTGACGACCGCGCTGCTGCGGCCGTCTGGAACGCTCTTCCTCCCGATATTAGGGAAGCCACTGCGGCGAGGCACTTTGAATCATGATCTAGCTTGACAAACTCATGTCTTTAGAACTGATTTGTGTGTTCAGGTCGTTGTCTTTTCCACCGCGCACCTCCGATGAGCTCGGTTGGCTACGTACGGGTGCGAAAGAAGTTCAAAACAAACACCCGACATTGTACAGACGTTCAAATACATGCATTGCATGCAATACATGTATGATAAACTTATCAAACGTACACTGTCCGGGCCCCCCTGTAACCCCCCACCCCCCTCTCACTCTCCCCCACCCCCGGTGGATGGAGACTTACCCTGCATCGCTAATTTTACTCAGCTTGTTTTCTACGTTGATCTCAGCAGCAGTTGAATCACGCGATTATAACTTCGAGGGAGAGGGGTTGGGGGGTCGGTTGGGGGAGGGTGATGGGTGGTATCTGTGCCAAATGCACAAATTACAAACAATAAAACACATTCCTGCGGAGGGAGCTGGTAGGAACGTTGGGTTGCTCGGTCAATGGCCAGGGTCAATGGCGGCGTGGGTGTATTCCGCAAATATGGCCGCCTGTGAGGGCGGGCACAAGCCGTCGTGAGTAGGTAAACGTTGAGTTTATAAGGGCACCACGGGGTGACCAGCCCCCTCCCCTCCCAGCCCCCAGCCCTCCCACCCCCCCACCCACCCCTCCCCACCCTCCCCTCCCCACCCCTCCCCCCACCCAGCCCCTCCCCTCCCCACCCACCCCAGCTCCTCCTCCCCACCCATCTCCCTCCTGCACGACGACCCAATAATCCCCTGCGGGCTGGTGTAACCAGGAGGCTCCTACCAGTAAAATATACAAAATAAACACATCAGGGAGAGATGAAGGAGCAGCCCCGCAATGTCTCGCTCGCGCCACTGCTGTCGACAAACCGCCCTCGGCAGCTGCCACGCGACTCCTCCGCGCATCTGGTCAGACGCTGGCCTCATGCTGAGCAGACGGGAGCTCTGCATGCAGATGCGAGCTACCCGTCGGAGGCCGTAGCACTGCGAGAAGGCTGCGTGCAGATGCAGGTTATCTGGACCACCCTGTACACGCGACGTCTTCCATGCGGGGGACACGTGATACATGTATCCATCTGTGCGGTGTGACATCTGAAGAGTGCAGACTCCTGGATTGACCCCCCCCCCGTCCCTGTATCCACCCCCCCTATCCTCCCCCTCCCTCTATGCCCCCTCCTCCAACCCCCCTCCCTCAATCCCCCCCTCCCTCTATCCCCCCCCCCTCCCTCTATCCCCCCCCTCCTCTCTATCACCCCCCCCTCCCTCTATCCCCCCCCTCCTCTCTATCACCACCCTCCCTCTATTCCCCCTCCTCCACCCTCGTCCTCCACCTCCCACCTCCTCATCCTCCCACCTCGTCCTCCTCTTCTCCTATGGATGCGCACTGATAGTGGCAGCTAAACGTCACGATTTTTATTTCATCAGGCAAGAACTGTGTAGCTTTTTTTTAGTCGCGACCTGACTATCACAAACAATAGCTCAACGCATCATCATCACGTGGACATTTACAGCAGCCAAATGCTCAAAAACGCGTGATGTTGAGTGCAGATGTGGAGGCGATACCCCGGGGAAGAATCCACGCGACCACGGGGAGAGAGAGACACGCAAACTCCAAAATATACAGCAGCAGGCATCAGGGTCGGGATCGAAACCACGACCTCCTGCCACACCAGGCGAGGTAGTTAACATCTCCTAGCCACGTGAAGATGATGAGAGAGAGACGCAAACTCCAAATATACAGCAGCAGCAGGCATCAGGGTCGGGATCAAAACCACGACCTCCTGCACACCAGGCGAGGTAGTTAACATCTCCTCGTCAACGCGGCGTCCCGTTAAATGGGACCGGCCACGTGTCGGTTGGGTGGTGAGTCCGTGCTGCCGGCTTCGTGTGGGGTCAAGCCGAGTGGTGGAATGTCCAACACTCCGCGCAGAGGCTCACGCACTCGCAGGCTACGTGGGGCACCTTTGTCTTTGTCTCCGTGTGTCACGGCAGTGGGAGCGGTAGTGTGCAGTGTGGTTCGTACGCAGCGCCACGGACCCCGGTAAACTGCGTTGGTGTCGCGCTCACGCCCAAAAGCAGTGACGGCTCCTCGACTGGGACGTTGACAAGAGCGCAGTTACCTGGGGCGGTGTGCCAGCAGCAGCAGCAGCGGCGGCAGTAGCAGCAGCAGCAGCGGCGGCAGTAGCAGCAGCAGTAGTAGCAGCAGCAGCGGCAGCAAGCAGTAGCAGCAGCAGTAGTAGTAGCAGCAGCAGCAGCAGTAGCGGCAGCAGCGGCAGCAGCGCAGCAGCAGCAGTAGTAGCAGCAGCAGTAGCAGCAGTAGCAGCAGTAGCAGCAGCAGCAGTAGCAGCAGCAGCGGCAGCAGCGGCAGTAGCAGCAGTAGCAGCAGCAGCAGTAGCAGCAGTAGCAGCAGTAGCAGCAGCAGCAGTAGCAGCAGCAGCGGCAGCAGCAGCAGCAGTAGCAGCGGCAGCAGCGGTAGCAGCAGCGGCAGCAGCAGCAGTAGCAGCAGCGGCAGCGGCAGCAGCAGCAGCAGCGGCAGCAGTAGTAGCAGCAGTAGCAGCGGCAGCGGCAGGTAGGCAGCAGCAGCAGCAGTAGCAGCGGCAGCAGCAGTAGCAGTAGGCAGCGGCAGTAGCAGCAGCGGCAGCAGCAGCAGTAGCAGCAGCGGCAGCGGCAGCAGCAGCAGCAGCGGCAGCAGTAGTAGCAGCAAGTAGCAGCGGCAGCGGCAGTAGCAGCAGCAGTAGCAGCAGCAGCAGCAGCGGCAGCAGCAGCGCCGGGAGACAACGAGATGCGGCCGTGGAGTCGGCCACTCACGCCCTCGTGTGCCGTGCCGGACCTTCATCGGTGGCGCTGCTCCTCGCTAACGGCACCACTCAACCCCGGGAGTGTGTCTAAGGCAAGCGTCAAAAATCGTCGACCGTAACAAGAAGAGTCAATTTATTTATTTTTTTCGAATTTCGTAACAACAACGTGAGCAAATTCTAGATTTGAAGCTTTCGTGACTGCAAGGATTCATACTCATAGGTTTTTTTTCGGCAAAGTCACGTAGGTAAATATAAATAATAAAAGTAAAAATAATATAAATAATAATAGAAATATAATTATAAATCACGACGGAGGCCTCCGAAACGTCGTGATTTGTAATTTTATTTATATTATTACTTATATTATTTTAACTTTCATTATTTATTTTTTCCAACGTGACTTTACCGAAAAAACCTAAGAGTATAACGTGAGCGAAGTCACGAAGCAGCAGTCCTTGAAGAGCTCCGGATCTACAGGTGGAGGGGTGAAGAGAGGGGGGGGGGGTGGGGGGTGAAGAGAGGGGGGGGGTGTGGGGGGTGAAAAGGGGGGGGGTGTGGGATGAAGAGAGGGGGGGGGGTGGGGGTGAAGAGAGGGGGGGGTGAAGAGAGGGGGGGGTGGGGTGAAGAGAGGGGGGGGTGGGGTGAAGAGAGGGGGGGGTGGGGGATGAAGAGAGGGGGGTGAAGAGAGGGGGGGGTGGGGGGTGAAGAAAGGGGGGGGGTGGGGGGTGAAGAGAAGGGGGTGGGGGATGAAGAGAGGGGGGGGGTGGGGTGAAGAGAGGGGGGGGTGGGGTGAAGAGAGGGGGGGGTGGGGGATGAAGAGAGGGGGGGGTGGGGGGTGAAGAGAGGGGGGGTGGGGGATGAAGAGAGGGGGGGGTAAGGGGTGAAGAGAGGGGGGTGTGGGGGGTGAAGAGAGGGGGGGTGGGGTGAGAGAGAGGGGGGGGTGGGGATGAAGAGAGGGGGGGGGTGGGGGTGAAGAGAGGGGGGGGGGTGGGGGGTGAAGAGAGGGGGGGGTGGGGGGTGAAGAGAAGGGGGGTGGGGGATGAAGAGAGGGGGGGGTGGGGTGAAGAGAGGGGGGGTGGGGGGTGAAGAGAAGGGGGGTGGGGGATGAAGAGAGGGGGGGGTGGGGGGTGAAGAGAGGGGGGGGTGAAGAGAGGGGGGGTGGGGGGTGAAGAGAAGGGGGGTGGGGGATGAAGAGAGGGGGGGTGGGGTGAAGAGAGGGGGGGGTGGGGGGTGAAGAGAAGGGGGGTGGGGGATGAAGAGAGGGGGGGGTGGAGGGTGAAGAGAGGGGGGGGTGGGGGGTGAAGAGAGCGGGGGGTGAGGGGGTGAAGATGGGGGGTGGGGGGTGAAGAGAGGGGGGGGTGGGGGGTGAAGAGAGGGGGGGTGGGGGGTGAAGAGAAGGGGGGTGGGGATGAAGAGAGGGGGGGGTGGATGAAGAGAGGGGGGGGGTGAAGAGAGGGGGGGTGTGGGGTGAAGAGAGGGGGGGTGGGGTGAAGAGAGGGGGGGGTGGGGGGTGAAGACCAGGGGGGGGGTGGATGAAGAGAGGGGGGGTGAAGAGAGGGGGGGTGTGGGGTGAAGAGAGGGGGGGGTGGGGTGAAGAGAGGGGGGGGTGGGGTGAAGAGAGGGGGGGGTGGGGGATGAAGAGAGGGGGGGTGAAGCGAGGGGGGGGGTGGGGGGTGAAGAGAGGGGGGGGTGGGGGGTGAAGAGAGGGGGGGGTGGGGGGTGAAGAGAGGGGGGGCTGGGGGGTGAAGAGAAGGGGGGGTGGGGGGTGAGAGAGTGGGGGGGTGGGGGGGGGGTGAAGAAAGGGGGTGTGGGGGGTGAAGAGGGGGGGGGTGGGGGGGATGAAGAGAGGGGGGGTGGGGGGTGAAGAGAGGGGGGGTGGGGGTGAAGTGGGGGGGGGTGGGGGATGAAGAGAGGGGGGGTGGGGGATGAAGAGAGGGGGGTGGGGGCGGAGGTGAAGAGAGGGGGGGGGTGAAGACGGGGGGGTGGGGGTTGAAGAGAGGGGGGGTGGGGGTGAAGAGAGGGGGAGGTGGGGGGTGAAGAGAGGGGGGGGGTGTGGGGATGAAGAGGGGGGGGGTGTGGGATGAAGAGAGGGGGGTGGGGGGGTGAAGAGAGGGGGGGGTGTGGGATGAAGAGAGGGGGGGGGGTAGTGGGTGAAGAAAGGGGGGGTGTGGGGGTGAGAGAAGAGGGGGGGGTGGGGTGGGGTGAAGAGAGGGGTGGGGAGGAAGAAGAGGTGGGGGGGCGGTGTGACAAGTGATGACCCCTTAAGACGAGCGTGACGAGCAGAGTAAACATTTAGTCGCGGCTGCATCGCGTCTCGAATATCGCGCAGTGAGTGGGTCACACCCTTGAAAGCCACAGAGACTCAGGTCCACCGTGTAGCCTTCACAGACTGTAGGGGCAAGTGCTGTTAGCGAGCAGCACCTATGAAGGCCGGCACGACACACGAGGGGGGCGGGTGGTGTGTCCAGCCCCACGCCCGACCGCCTTTGTTTCCCCACTGAGCTATATCGCTGTGGGCCTTACCTGGCAACATTAATAATAAAAAAAAAAAATGGTTTAGTTTAAGTGGAACCCGTTTTAAGCGGCCCCGATGGGAGGGATGATGGGTTGAATCAACCTCGCTCCCCTCCAACACCACGACCACCACCACCTCCTGCCACCCAACCTGAAATTGAATTCGCGACATTCCAAGAGACCGCTGAGTCACGAGGGGCCACGTTTTTATAGGCGAGGTGCCACTTGCCAATAACATCTGGCGAACCAGCAGCAATTGTTTCACCAAGCCTGACTCGATGTGTATTCAACTCAAATAAGGCCCCACTTGAGCTGCATAGCTCTTTTCCAGAAGCGGCCGGGATATCACAAATGATAACTCGACGAAGTGGTTTGATCATGCGCACATTTATAGCAGACTAGCGGTAAGTACCCGGCGTTGCTCGGGCGAGAAAGGCAGACACACACGTGGACTTACACACAGACATTGACCCACACACATAGAAACACACGTGGACTTACACACAAACATTGACCCACACACATAGAAACACATGAACTTACACACAGACATTGACCCACACACATAGAAAACACATGAACTTACACACAGACATTGACCCACACACATAGAAAACACATGAACTTACACACAGACCATCGACCCACACACATAGAAACACATCGACTTACACACAGACATTGACCCACACACATAGAAACACATGAACTTACACACAGACATTGACCCACACACATAGAAACACACGTGGACTTACACACAAACATTGACCCACACACATAGAAACACATGAACTTACACACAGACATTGACCCACACACATAGAAACACATGAACTTACACACAGACATTGACCCACACACATAGAAACACATGAACTTACACACAGACATCGACCCACACACATAGAAACACATCGACTTACACACAGACATTGACCCACACACATAGAAACACGTGGACTTACACACAGACATTGACCCACACACATAGAAACACATCGACTTACACACAGACATTGACCCACACACATAGAAACACATGAACTTACACACAGACATTGACCCACACACATAGAAACACATGGACTTACACACAGACATCGACCCACACACATAGAAACACATGGACTTACACACAGACATCGACCCACACACATAGAAACACATGGACTTACACACAGACATTGACCCACACACATAGAAACACATGAACTTACACACAGACATTGACCCACACACATAGAAACACATGGACTTACACACAGACATCGACCCACACACATAGAAACACATGGACTTACACACAGATATTGACCCACACACATAGAAACACATGGACTTACACAGAGACATCGACCCACACACATAGAAACACATCGACTTACACACAGACATTGACCCACACACATAGAAACACATGGACTTACACACAGACAGTGACCCACACAAATAGAAACACATGAACTTACACACAGACATTGACCCAAACACATAGAAACACATGGACTTACACACAGACATCGACCCACACACATAGAAACACATGGACTTACACACAGACATTGACCCACACACATAGAAACACATGGACTTACACACAGACATCGACCCACACACATAGAAACACATGGACTTACACACAGACATCGACCCACACACATAGAAACACATGGACTTACACACAGACATTGACCCACACACATAGAAACACATGAACTTACACACAGACATTGACCCACACACATAGAAACACATGAACTTACACACAGACATTGACCCACACACATAGAAACACATGGACTTACACACAGACATTGACCCACACACATAGAAACACATGGACTTACACACAGACATCGACCCACACACATAGAAACACATCGACTTACACACAGACATTGACGCCACACACATAGAAACACATGAACTTACACACAGACATTGACCCACACACATAGAAACACATGGACTTACACACAGACATTGACCCACACACATAGAAACACATGGACTTACACACAGACATCGACCCACACACATAGAAACACATGGACTTACACACAGACATTGACCCACACACATAGAAACACATGGACTTACACACAGACATTGACCCACACACATAGAAAGACATGGACTTACACACAGACATTGACCCACACACATAGAAACACATGGACTTACACACAGACATTGACCCACACACATAGAAACACATGGACTTACACACAGACATTGACCCACACACATAGAAACACATGAACTTACACACAGACATCGACCCACACACATAGAAACACATGGACTTACACACAGACATCGACCCACACACATAGAAACACATGAACTTACACACAGACATTGACCCACACACATAGAAACACAGGGACTTACACACAGACATTGACCCACACACATAGAAACACATGGACTTACACACAGACATTGACCCACACACATAGAAACACATGGACTTACACACAGACATCGACCCACACACATAGAAACACATCGACTTACACACAGACATTGACCCACACACATAGAAACACATGAACTTACACACAGACATTGACCCACACACATAGAAACACATGGACTTACACACAGACATTGACCCACACACATAGAAACACATGGACTTACACACAGACATTGACCCACACACATAGAAACACATGGACTTACACACAGACATTGACCCACACACATAGAAACACATGGACTTACACACAGACATTGACCCACACACATAGAAACACATGGACTTACACACAGACATTGACCCACACACATAGAAACACATGGACTTACACACAGACATTGACCCACACACATAGAAACACATGGACTTACACACAGACATTGACCCACACACATAGAAACACATGGACTTACACACAGACATTGACCCACACACATAGAAACACATGAACTTACACACAGACATCGACCCACACACATAGAAACACATGGACTTACACACAGACATCGACCCACACACATAGAAACACATGAACTTACACACAGACATTGACCCACACACATAGAAACACAGGGACTTACACACAGACATTGACCCACACACATAGAAACACATGGACTTACACACAGACATTGACCCACACACATAGAAACACATGGACTTACACACAGACATTGACCCACACACATAGAAACACATGGACTTAACACACAGACATTGACCCACACACATAGAAACACATGAACTTACACACAGACATCGACCCACACACATAGAAACACATGGACTTACACACAGACATTGACCCACACACATAGAAACACATGGACTTACACACAGACATTGACCCACACACATAGAAACACATGAACTTACACACAGACATTGACCCACACACATAGAAACACATGGACTTACACACAGACATCGACCCACACACATAGAAACACATGGACTTACACACAGACATTGACCCACACACATAGAAACACAGGGACTTACACACAGACATTGACCCACACATATAGAAACACATGGACTTACACACAGACATTGACCCACACACATAGAAACACATGGACTTACACACAGACATTGACCCACACACATAGAAACACATGGACTTACACACAGACATTGACCCACACACATAGAAACACATGAACTTACACACAGACATCGACCCACACACATAGAAACACATGGACTTACACACAGACATTGACCCACACACATAGAAACACAGGGACTTACACACAGACATTGACCCACACACATAGAAACACATCCACTTAGACGCACACACACACACACATATGTGGTTAAACCCAAGATGGATCGTTAGCAGGCCAGCCTAAATGTTTCTAACCGGCGAAGATGTTCCATTAGGGGGGGTGCACGTTTCGCAAGCGTAGAAATGCTCTAAACGCGTGGTGTCGATTCTAAATGTGGAGAGAAAAAACCGGAGGAGCCCGGAGAAAAATCCACGCGACCACGGGGAGAGAGAGAGACACGCAAACTCCAAATATACAGCAGCAGGCGTCAGGGTTGGGATCGAAACTACGACCTCCTGTATACCAGGCGAGGTAGTTAACATATCCTAGCCACCGTGATGATGATGAGAGAGAGACACCGCAAACTCCAAATATACGGCAGCAGGCGTCAGGGTTGGGATCGAAACCACGACCTCCTGTATACCAGGCGAGGTAGTTAACATCTCCTAGCCACCGTGATGATGATGAGAGAGAGACACGCAAACTTCAAATATACGGCAGCAGGCGTCAGGGTCGGGATCGAAACCACGACCTCCTGTATACCAGGCGAGGTAGTTAACATCTCCTAGCCACCGTGAGTCTCTTACTGATGAGACTCAGAAAAATTTAAACCCGCTCCTGCGCTCTCTTGCCTAGACGGATGCGGCTGTATGATATTGGTGTGGAAAAGTTAATACGTAGGTTGATGGACTCGAACAGACATTTATTTGCACGTGAAGAGAGCACTGCGTTCTGCTTGTATTGGCAGCTTGGCAGAACGCTTCATGAGTTTGTAAGAATTACGAGAAGGTTATCATCACTATCATCTGACTAGGGTTTACAGGCCCAGTGTGTTGTGTATGCCAATTAAAAAAAAAATCTAATTTATCGGTGCAAATGTTCTGAATTTATCAGTCGAGCCAAACCCCACACGTGCAATGATCCATCCGGTACAGAACACTCTCGCCTTTATCTGCTCGAGAGCAAATGTCAATGAGGACGAAGCACACGCAGTGCCGGTACAGGAGTCGTGGTCCATCCAAGCGACAGGAAAAACAAATCCATCCTCTTTGCAAAGGGCATTTTTTTTTTAAATTGCAAAGAAATTAATCAAATGTCATCGTATTTTTTGTGAGGTTTGGGTTAGGCCTAGGTAATGATCTGCCAACTGGCACAGCCAAATAAATGTAATCGTCACTGGGTGCACAAGCGGTTTGAGACTAAATTGTGTAATTTAGCAGTAAGATGTAGCTATAAAATGAGATGTATCTCACTGTCCGCCAAATAGATTCTTCTACAGCAATTAGACGCATCAATTAGATGCATCTAAAGCAATTATACGTATCAATTAGATACATCGACAGCAATTAAACGTATCAATTAGATACATCTACAGCAATCAAACGTATCAATTAGATACATCTACAGCAATCAAACGTATCAATTAGATACATCTACAGCAATTAAACGTATCAATTAGATACATCTACAGCAATTAAACGTATAAATTAGATACATCGACAGCAATTAAACGTATCAATTAGATACATCTACAGCAATCAAACGTATCAATTAGATACATCTACAGCAATTAAACGTATCAATTAGATACATCTACAGCAATTAAACGTATCAATTAGATACATCTACAGCAATTAAACGTATAAATTAGATACATCTACAGCAATTAGACGTATCAATTAGATACATCTACAGCAATTAAACGTATCAATTAGATACATCTACAGCAATTAGACGTATCAATTAGATACATCGACAGCAATCAAACGTATCAATTAGATACATCTACAGCAATTAGACGTATCAATTAGATACATCTACAGCAATTAAACGTATCAATTAGATACATCTACAGCAATTAGACGTATCAATTAGATACATCTACAGCAATTAAACGTATCAATTAGATACATCTACAGCAATTAGACGTATCAATTAGATGCTATTATACAGCAAGCGTCAGGGTCGGGATCGAACCCACGACATCCTGTATACCGTGCGAGGTAGTCAACATCTCCTAGCCACCGTGGCACGCCACTAGATACGAATTAGTCGACCGCAAGGTTGATTATAATGTGGCGGGGTGAAGTGTGGGTGCTCACACCAGTACGGGGGTGGGTGGTGTGGGGGATGTGTGGGGGTCTGAGGTGGGGGGTGTGGGGGATGTGGAAGTGTGGGGGGGTGGGGGGTGTGGGGGGTGAGGGGTGGGGGGTGTGGGGGTGGGTGGTGTGGGGGGTGTGAGGGTGTGGAAGTGTGGGGGGGTGGGGGGTGTGGGGGGTGAGGGGTGGGGGGCGGTGGGGGTGGGTGGTGTGGGGGGTGTGAGGGTGTGGAAGTGTGGGGGGGTGGGGGGTGTGGGGGGTGAGGGGTGGGGGGTGTGGGGGTGGGTGGTGTGGGGGGTGTGAGGGTGTGGAAGTGTGGGGGGGGTGGGGGGTGTGGGGGGTGAGGGGTGGGGGGTGTGGGGGTGGGTGGTGTGGAGGGTGTGAGGGTGTGGAAGTGTGGGGGGGTGGGGGGTGTGGGGGGTGAGGGGTGGGGGGTGTGGGGGTGGGTGGTGTGGGGGGTGTGAGGGTGTGGAAGTGTAGGGGGTGGGGGTGTGGGGGGTGAGGGGTGTGGGGGTGGGGGGTAAGGTGGGTGTGGGGGTGTGGGGGGGTCTGAGGGTGGGGGTTGTGGGGGGTGTGTAGGGTGTGGGGGTGTGGGGGATGTGGGGGATGGGGGGTTTGGGGGTGTGGGGGGCGTGGCGGGTGTGAGGGTGGGGGGTGTGGGGTGTGGGTGTGTAAATGTAACTAGAGACATCCTGTCTCGAGCGAGGAACGGCGAGTGGCGGAGTTGCTGGCGGTGAAGGAGCGGTCAGCGCGCCTCGGTAGCGCTACGAACCCCGACGGGCCCAGTTCGATTCCAGCTCACGGTCACCGACGATGATCTGAACCGGTTCTGAGCCTCCCCTAGGTCGACTCAGATGCAAAACGAGCACCTTGTGCGGGTGTGTAAATGTCGTCGTTGGGGGAGACAAAGGCGGCCGGGCGTGGTTCTGACCGCACCACCCTCTCGTATCAATTAGATGCATCTACAGCAACAGCACTTGCCCCAAAAGTCTGTGAAGGCTACACGGGGGGTCTTTGTCTTTGGTGCTGGGGGTAGCGGTTTAGACCCTGCAGCGCCCGATGTAGCAGCCGTAGAAATTCAATCGTCACGCCTACGTACACGCGTTGAACGTGACAATTATCTAATTTACCAATTATTTAGTACTTTTACCAATTTAGCAACTTACCAAAGACCCGATCTCGCAGACGTTTGTTTTTCTTCGTCTATTTTGTTGGTTGTTGTTTCGCGTTAATGTCTCGGGGTTTTTTTTTTCACGCAACATTTGAAGAAGCACGAATGTAATTGTTTGCATGCGACGGGACGACCCTAAACAAACAACAACAGCAACAGCCGCCAAACGCCACGAGGCGGCGGATGACGTCACCACGGCGCACGTGCCAGGCGAGGTGCACTCTGGGGCCGAGACGGCCTACGTCACGCGGTACGGTACTGCCCTCAGCCGTGCGCACGGTGTGACGTAGGAACCACGTGCCCGAGCATAGAACCCGACGTTCGCCAACGAGTTCGTGGAGTGCAGGAGGTTCGTGGGTTCGATCCCGACCCTGACGCCTGCTGTGTATTTGGAGTTTGCGTGTCTCTCTCTCATCATCATGGTGGCTAGGAGATGTTAACTACCTCGCCTGGAGTGCAGGAGGTTGTGAGTTCGATCCCGACCCTGACGCCTGCTGTGTATTTGGAGTTTGCGTGTCTCTCTCTCTCACATCATCATCATCATGGTGGCTAGGAGATGTTAACTACCTCGCCTGACGTGCAGGAGGTTGTGGGTTCGATCCCGATCCTGACGCCTGCTGTGTATTTGGAGTTTGCGTGTCTCTCTCTCTCACATCATCATCATCATGGTGGCTAGGAGATGTTAACTACCTCGCCTGACGTGCAGGAAGTCGTGGGTTCGATCCCGACCCTGACGCCTGCTGTGTATTGGGAGTTTGCGTGTCTCTCTCTTATCATCATGGTGGCTAGGAGATGTTAACTACCTCGCCTGGAGTGCAGGAAGTCGTGGGTTCGATCCCGACCCTGACGCCTGCTGTGTATTTGGAGTTTGCGTGTCTCTTTCTCTCACACATCATCATGGTGGCTAGGAGATGTTAACTACCTCGCCTGGAGTGCAGGAGGTTAGTGGGTTAGATCCCGACCCTGAAGCCTGCTGTGTATTTGGAGTTTGCGTGTCTCTCTCTCTCACATCATCATCATCATGGTGGCTAGGAGATGCAAACTACCTCGCCTAGAATACAGGAGGGTCGTGGGTTCGATCCCGACCCTGACGCCTGCTGTGTATTTTGAGTTTGTGTGTCTCTCTCCCCGTGGTCGCGTGGATTTTTTTTCCGGGTCCTCCGGTTTTCCCCTCCACATTTAGAATCAACATCGCGCGTTTCGAGTATTTGGGCTGCTATAAATGTCCACGTGATGACGAAAAGCCACTTCGTGGAGCTGTCATTTGTGTCCAGCTCGCTTCTAAAATAACATAGCGACGTAGCTCTGTGGGCCTTACCTGGTAAAATAAAAAAATTGTTTGGTTTCGGAGGATGAGGAACAGGAAAAACCACAACTCTCTCATGCTCTCTCCTGAAGCCCTTTCGTCGTGGCCAGCAAGCAGATCTCGACTTTGGAAATGTAGCTCTGGAACTTCACAGTTACGTTGTGACTAGTGCAGTAACTAGTGTAGTAACTAGTGTAGTAGCTTGTGTAGCTAGCCTGGTGCTCACCACCATAGGTTGTTATTCTGTGAAGGGGAAAGTTACCCGTGTGTTGGAGTTGAAACACATTCCTGCGGAGGGAGCTGGTAGGAACGTTGGGTTGCTCGGTCAATGGCCAGGGTCAACGGCGGCGTGGTGTATTCCGCAAATATGCTCGACTGTGAGGGCGGGCACAAGCCGGCGTGAGTAGGTTAAACGTTGAGTTTTATAAGGGCACCACGGGGTGACCAGCCCCTCCTCACCCAGCCCCACCCCTCCCACCCCCCACCCAGCCCCACCCTCCCCACCCAGCCCCTCCCCACCCTCCCCACCCAGTCCCTCCCCACCCTCCCCTCCCCACCCAGCCCCTCCCCACCCTCTCCTCACCCACCCAGCTCCTCCCTCCCCACCCAGCCCCTCCCGGTACGATGGACGGGCGGACACAATAATCCCCTGTGGGCTGGTGGAACCAGTGGGTTCCTACCAGTATAAATATGTTGCCTCCAAGTCTACGTCTGCGACTCAGTTGAACTCACTACAATTGTACGGGACTCTGCCTAAGTCTATGGATCTCTATGTCGTTGTATTGGTCTCTATATAATTCTATGGGTCTCTATGTCAATATATCGGTCCCTGTGATAGCCTATGGTAGAATTTCGATTTAAAGCTTTCGTGACTGCAGGGATTCATCTTCTTGGTTCTTTCGGTAAAGTCACGTAGAAGGGAAATAATAAAAATAAAACATAATAAAATAATTCTCACGACGTTTCACCTGAGGACGGCTGCTTGCGTTGTGGCCGAAACGTCGTGAGAACTATTTTATTATTTCCCTTCTACGTGACTTTACCGAAATAACCAAGAAGATGAAAGCCTATGGTAGCTTCGTGAGTTCATGGGTCTCTATGCAAGTCTATGAGTCTCTATGTAAATACATCCGGTGAAGCCATCAACCGCATCATCAGAACATCAACAACAGGCCGATGCGCGCATCTCCTTCGTGAATTTAAAATTACAGCCACCACGATCGGCAGCAGTGCAATTGTGGCCCTGCAACCCAAACTGTTGCCCACATCGTCAACCCACTGTGGCTTGCGCTCCTTTAACCGACAAAGAGGAGCATCAACACGACACGAACTCTTTCTCTCGATCCCGAAGCCCTCCCTCGCCGTATCGAGGTGTCCAGCAGCAGACCACGACACTGGCAACCCTCCAGCTCAGCGGTCTTCATCGCAAGGCCACCAGGGGCCACCGGCGGGCCCGGGTGGCCTTTAGTGCGGCCCCCCAACAACGCACAAAGAGTGACAACGACACCCCCCATCGTCATCATCATCAGCATCGTGCTGCTGTCAAACCCAACAATTGTTTCGACCGTGTGGAGGCCACTCACACGCTGATGATGTCTCGTCGGCGAAAGTGGCCCCCAGCTGAGAGCGAGTGAAGGACGCTGCCCCAGCTCCCGAAGCACACTGCTGCCGCCCTACGCCAGAACAACAACAACAACACCGACAACGGAACGTGCTCGCTGCTGTTTGTTTGTTGATTGTTGCTGTTGCGCGCGCGCGCGTGCGTGTCACACTCGGACACGCGCGCGCGCGCGGTGTGTGACAATTCATCATTTGGCGATCGCCTGCCGCGCCGGCAAATCGCATTAAGCAAAGGCGCGGGAGCCAGGCGCGTTTTCCACGCCTGTCGGAGCACGCAAAGTGGCGCGATAATTCGTGCCGCACGTTTCAGCGCCGCCAGACCACGCGAATTAACGAGGGGCCTGCCGCGAAAACGCACGCGGAGAGCGACGAACCAGAGAGAGAGAGAGAGACTTTTGACTTTTAAACAACTTTTATTGCCGCCAGCAGCAACAGCACTGGAGGCAATTCCGATATGAAATACACAAAGTCACCAGCAACACAAACAGACGCTATAAATCGACGCGCTGTGGCGCTAAATGCACCGCGCTCAACACGAAAGAAAAGTCACGTGGTGGTGGTGGTGGTCATCGCGCACGCCACGGTGACGAGCGAGCGCTTCAGAAGGTGAACACCACGAGGGTGCCGTGCACGCTGGTACAGAGAGGGGCTTGTCCGGCTCCCCAGCGCTCCAGAGAGAGAGGGGGGAACCAGAGATGGAGGGAGAGGGGAGCAACGAAATTGGTGGAGTGAGATTGAGGGAGAAGATAAGGGAGAGAGAGAGAGACGGAACGAGCGAGTTTGTTGTTCGTACAAAACAGACGGCGACGATTAAGAACTGACCCCTGTGCCCATACTGGACGGACATCTGTGTAGCAAAGAACTTCATAGCTCATCGGATTCCTCCTCCTGCAATCTAAATAAAGATTCTGATTCTGAACAGCGAGCCGCAGGGTTGTCGCGGCTGTTAAGAAACGTGTCGCGCGCAAATCGGTTGCGCAACGAGTCGCGCGGCTTTCGATTGCGCGCGACCGATTGGGTTGCATGCAACTCGGTCAACACGAGACGCACCGATGCTGGGAGGGTTGCGGCGCGTGCTGGCACGAGGTCAAGAGTAGGGCCACAACGACAACAACAACAACAAACGAGACGTGATCCAAAGTCTCAACGTGGATCCAAAATCGGGGCCAAGTCTCGAATTCGCGCGCAACTTCCATCACGCGAGATAAAGACAAAGATCCCCCGTGTTGCCTTAACAGATTGTTGGGGCAAGTGCTGTTAGCAAGCACCTAAGAAGGCCGGGACGGTACACGAGGGGGTAGGTGGCCAACATCATGCACAGCCGCCTTTGTCTCCCCAGTGGCGATGTTTACACACCGTACCAGGTACTCATTTGAATCGGCCTAGGAGTGAGGCCCAGGATCGGTTGAAATAATCGTCACCGGTGGTGGCCGTGAACGGGATTCGAACTCGTGTCGCCGGGTTCGTAGCGCAGCACGCTAACCACAACACTACCGCAACCAAACACACACACACTCACACACACGCAACTACACACAGAGAATCACACACACAACCACACACGCACAACCTCACACACAGAATCACGCACACAACCACACACACCCACACACTACACACATCCACACACACAACCTCACACACAGAATCACACACAGAATCACACACACACACAATCACACACACCCACACACACACAGCCTCACACATACAGAATCACACACACAACCTCACACAGAATCAGACACCCACACACACAATCACAAAGAATCACACACACCCACACACAACCACACACACACACACAACCTCTCACACGCACACACACACAACAACAACCAACCCTTCTTCGCTTGCGACACGTGCGCGTCTCTCGCGTTGTGTGTGCGTTTTAAACACACGGCGTCACTGAGCGCGCGGGACCTCTCCGTGCGCCTGGTGCCTGGCTCACAGATCACGCCCTGGAGCGCGCAAGCGACCCAGGGCGCGCGCCCTGTGCACAGGTGAGCGCTAATTGGCCATAAACCTGAGCGGAAAGTGGGAGAGGGACCCCCTTCAGCGAAACCAGAGACCCCCCCCCCCGACACACACACACACACCCTCGACCCACAAGCAATCCTCCCCCACCCCCCTCCCCCTACCTCCTCGTGCAGGTAAAGGCGCGGCCCTGCAATTGCTCGCTCGCTCGCGCCGCTGCGGGTGGAAGCGTTTCTCGGATAGAGGCAAAAAAAGACAAAGATCCCCAGTATAGCCTTGACAGGCTGTAGGGGCAAGTGTTGTTAGCGAGCACCTCGTAGCGCTACGCTGCGCTACGAACCCGGCGTCCTGAGTAGTTCGATTCCTGCTCACGGCCAACACCGGTGACGTTGATCTGAACCGGTTCTGGGCCTCCCCTACGTCGACTCAGCCTTAAATGAGTACCTAGTGCGGTGTGTAAACATCGCCACTGGGGAGACAAATGTGGCCGGGCGTAGTGCTGGCCACTCACCCTCTCGTGTGCCGTGTCGGTCTTCATAGGTGCTCGCTGACAGCACTTGCCCCAACAGTCTTTTAAGGCTATACGGGGGATCTTTGTATTTGTTTTTGTGTATCTGTGTGAGAGAGAGAGAGGGGACGGAGGCAGTCGCCCCCCAACAACAACGGAGGGCAAGAGGAGCGACGCTCACAACAACGAGCAGAGCGCCGGGTGGATAAAACAGAGAAACAAGTTGACTTGCAGATGCACAGTGGCTGGCGATACGTGACTAGCAGTCACTGCCATAGCTTTAGGTAAACTGGATGTGGTGTGCAGGTGCGTGCGTGTGCTCTGCATCACCGAGACCGACAGAGAGGACTGAGTTTCATGCGAGGTCTCACATAGAGAGACGCGCTTAGAGACCCTATCCTTAACAACTTACCTACGCCATTGGAACCTCATTTGCCAGTAAAAAATAGATAATTGGTTTTTTACCCGTCTATTTGGCAACAAAACCGACATAGACCACAATACCTGCAGTCATAATGCAAACAAAAAACCTAACTCTGATAATATATGCACTGTCCTTGAAGTTGATTGGTCCACACCCGAGACAGCTTTCCTTAGAGCCTAGTCTCACGTGGTGTTGGACCAGATGACGCCAAAAGGCGCACAACTCAAAGACAATGCACCATCAGAGTATGAGAGCTCGGGGTAAGCATTTACGCCATTGGAACCTTATTTGCCCAAAGAAAAAATATGATAATTGTTTTTTTACCCTTTTATCTGGCAACAAAACTGACACCTTTTTTACAAGGAGTCATGTTTGCATAGACCACAATACCTCCAGTCGTAATGCAAACAAAAAACATAACTCTGATAATGTATGCGCTGTCCTTGAAGTTGATTGGTCCACACCCGAGACAGCTTTCCTTAGAGCCTAGTCTCACATGGTGTTAACCACAAGACAACTTAGATTAAAGCCATCAGTCTAACTCCGTACTACAACAAACAAACATGGCCAAACCAAAAAACGTTTTCGAAATCACCAAAATAAAGCCATAAAAGCAACGTAACAGTGATCATAGGAACTGTGACCGAATTTTCACAATAAACTACATAAACAACATGTACCACCAAAACCCTGCAGCCATAGCTGGCTGCATGAGTCACTGCCACAGTGCAATGTATTCGCGCCAGTTCGATCTCCCGGCATGGCAGTTGAGACGACGGTGCAAGCTTCTTAAATCTTCCCGTATCTTATTCCGCCCAACAGAGAGCAGCAGTTTAGGGGCCGTCCATAAATGACGTCACTTCCCTTCCCGTCGATGGGCGTTCACGTGGTTCGCCAGAATGTCCTGGGTGGAGGGTCACCCCGCGCACGTTCAAAGGGCCCTCGAGCCGCTCCAGTTTTCATCACACATCTACTTTTCAACTATCTAAACTTTTTAATATTATTTTAACCAGGTAAGGCTCCGCTGAGCTGACCGCTGCTGCTGTTACCCGTACAATCCTGCTGGTGTGGACAGAGGCGCGAGATGGGCGGTGGGAGGGCGAATTGTTATATTTAGTTTTATTGTATTCATTCATTTTAGAGGTGTCTACTGTTACAGCTGCCGCGCCGGGAGATACAATCGGAGAGCCGAGCGAGCCTGTGGGATTGCATTCACAGTGCACCGGCCGTTAGCAAGCCGGCGGCGTCAAACGAAACGCACTCAAGGCACCGATTAAAAGGAGCGCGTCCTACTGAACGTGGCCGCTGACGTAGCCGCCACAACTCTCCCGTTAAGTGCCCTCGCAACTCTGTTACTCCGATTTATGCCAATGCCATAAAGGTTCGTCCCATCTCGCTCTCCCCTATTGCCCCTCGTAAAACCTGCCAGTGCGGCTGAGTGTGCGGGTACTCCTACAACCGCTCCCATCTGTTTCTTGGTTTGGTTTGGCCTCACTGAAGACGCACGGACTAAACTGAAACTATAAACGTTTTTTTTTATTTCACCAGGTAAGGTCCACTGAGATGCACAGCTACTTTTTTCAGAAGAGACCTGGCCACCGATGACATCTAAACGAAGTGGCTCATCGCGCGCAAATGTATAGCCAGCCGAATGCTCTAAACGCGTGACGTTGATTCTAAATGTATAGGGGACAACCGGAGGACCCGGAGAAAAATCCACGCGACCACGGGGAGAGAGATAGATTTATATGCACACTCCAAATATATAGCAGGAGTCAGAGTCGGGATCGAACCCTCGACCTCCTGCATACCAGGCGAGGTAGTAAACATCTCCTAGCCACCGTGGCACGTATGGGACCCAGCGTGGAAGAGTAGGCCAATATCACCCTTCTATAGTGGGGGCGTTCCTCTAAAGCCATACTTCAAATGGAGCCTCTTAACCACCAGCAAGTGGTGTAGAGCAAGCAGCTGCAGGGCTGCTCCTTTACCTTTGGACCCCCCCCCCCGCCCCCCAGATGGGGTGAAGCGAGGGGCGGGGTGAGCCACTAATCCGGTGCTGAGAGCTCCTCTGAGTGTACCCGTGGGGAGCGGTGGCGCAGTGGTTAGCGCGCTGCGTTACAAAACCCGTGCTCACCGAGTTCGATTTCCCGCTCACGACCGGTGGCGAATATTTGAAGGGGCCCCAGGCCTCCCCCAAATATACTCAGCCTCATAATGAGTAGCTGGTGCGGTGCGTAAACATCGCCACTGGGGAGACAAAGGCGGCCGGGCGTGGTGCTGGCCACCCACCCCCTCGTGTGCCGTGTACCGGCCTTCATAGGTGCTGCTCGCTCACAGCACTCGCCCCAACAGTCTGTTCAAAGCTGTCCGGGTGATCTTTGTTTACTTTGTGTGTGTGTCAGGGGGGGGTGCTAATTCACCAAATAATCCGTCGCATTTGCAAGACACGGACACAGAGAGAGAGAGAGACAGAGAGATCCGGTGCGCGGCGGGGCGATGTTAAACATCTGCACGGCTCTGCCGGGAATCCTACAAACCCGGCAATTATGGGATTATGGCGGTGGGTGACGTGAATCCAACCTCGCCGCCAAGAGAGAGACAGCCGAACGTAAATAATAGTCGTGTAAAAAATCAATAAAGTGAATCCTCTCTCTCATTCCTCTCCCTTCTCTCACTCCTTCCCCTGGCGTGCGTGAACAAGTCCATTATTATCCCGCCATCCGCAATGATTCATAGAAATCTAAACTTTGTTGTATTTCACCAGGCAAGGCCCCACTGAGCTATAGCCTAGCAAATGATAGCTCAACGAAGTGGCTCTCATCATCATCATCATCACGCGGACATTTATAGCAGCAAAATAACTTTAAACGCACGTTGATGCTGCATGTGGAGAGAGAAACCGAAGGACCCGGAGAAAAATCCACGCGACCACGGGGCAGAGAGAGACAGGCAAATTCAAAATATACAGCAGCAGCAGGCGTCAGGGTCTGAATCGAACCCATGACCTCCTGCATACCAGGCGAGGTAGTTAACATCTCCTAGCCACCGTGGCACCCTATCCGAGACTGTGTGCGGTTTAGAGGAAGTGGCCCACAGGAGTGTAGACTGATCCTTCCTAATATCCGAGACTTTGCGCGGATAAGTGGATACGATCCAGTGGTGTCATAAAACGCCATTAGCCGAGACCACACCACTACAAAGATCCCCCGTATAGCCTGAATTGACTGTTGGGGCAAGTACTGTTAGCGAGTAGCACTTATGAAGGCTGACACAGCACGCGAGGGGGTAGGTGGCCAGCACCACGCCCGGCCGCCTTAGTCCCCTAGTGGCGATGTTTACACACCGCAACAGGTACTCATTTGAAGCTGAGTCGACCTAGAGGAGGCCCACCCATTCACCACACTGCAGATCACCTCCATTTTTCCTTACCGATGTTAGAAAGCCATTGCAGCTACGCACTTTTATTATCATCTAGATTGAAAAACCATTTCTTTAGAACTGCGTTTTGTGTTTAGTTTGTTGTCCTTCCCTTGCACCCCCCGATGAGCCCGGATGGCGACGTACGGTGCGAAAGAAGTTCCTCCTCCCATCATCATGGCCCATTTTACACCAAACGGCGTAAGACAAAAAAAAGTCGCATCTCTCCCCCGTTAACACCTTGAGCGGCGCTGTTTGTTGCCCGCCGCTTGGCGTTTGGCACTCAGCATCCCTTGATGATATATTGAATGAATAAATAAATAAATAAGGACTTTATGTTTTAGGGGGCCAGCTGTTAGGCAACCCCCCCCCCCCCATCGCTCTGCGCGCGACGCGGAGAGAGATCCGGTGACTTGAAAGCGAAGATTTCGAGAGTGGCCCTGGCCACGTTTTTATCGCCGACTTTACGACGGCCACGGAAAGTCTCCTCCACTTTCTATCAAGCGAAGCGACGTCGTTTCACGTTTGAGGGCGGCGAGGAGGCTGGGCCCGGGGTTGGCGCAGAGGTCAGAGACGGTGAGATGGCGCCGATCCGCCCGTGGGTTCCAATCCGTGACTCCGACCGCCAGCCCCGCCGTCATCAATCCGGGGTTCTCAAAGTGCGGTGAGTTGGTGGTTTCGTCATCCCGGTCACCGATGATTCACATAGAGACCCATAGACTTACATAGAAGCCCGTAGATTAACATAGAGGCCCGTAGACTCACATAGAGACTAAATGACTCACATAGAGACCCATAGACTCACATAGAGACCCATAGACTCACACAGAGACCCATAGACTCACATAGAGACCCATAGACTCACATAGAGACCCATAGACTCACATAGAGACCCATAGACTCACATAGAGGCCCGTAGACTCACATAGAGACCAAATGACTCACATAGAGACCCATAGACTCACATAGAGGCGCATAGACTCACATAGAGGCCCATAGACTCACATAGAGACCCATAGACTCACATAGAGACCCATAGACTCACATAGAGACCCATAGACTCACAGAGAGGCCCATAGACTCACATAGAGGCCCATAGACTCACATAGAGACCCATAGACTCACATAGAGGCCCATAAACTCACATAGAGACCCATATACTCACATAGAGACCCATAGACTCACACAGAGACCCATAGACTCACACTGGGACCCATAGACTCACACAGAGACCCACAGACTCACACTGGAACCCATAGAGTCACACTGAAACTCATAGACTCACAGAGAGACCCACAGACTCACACAGAGACCCACAGACTCACACAGAGACCCACAGACTCACACAGAGACACACAGACTCACACAGAGACCCACAGACTCACACAGAGACCAACAGACTCACACTGGGACCCATAGAGTCACACTGAAACTCATAGACTCACAGAGAGCCCACAGACTCACACAGAGACCCATCGACTCACACAGAGACGCATATATAATCACATAGAGACCCATAGACTCACATAGAGACCCATAGACTCACATAGAGACCCATAGACTCACATAGAGACCCATAGACTCACATAGAGGCCCGTAGACTCACATAGAGACCAAATGACTCACATAGTGACCCATAGACTCACATAGAGGCGCATAGACTCACATAGAGGCCCATAGACTCACATAGAGACCCATAGACTCACATTGAGACCCATAGACTCACATAGAGACCCATCGACTCACACAGAGACCCATAGACTCACACTGGGACCCATAGACTCACACAGAGACCCACAGACTCACACTGGGACCCATAGAGTCACACTGAAACTCATAGACTCACAGAGAGACCCACAGACTCACACAGAGACCCACAGACTCACACAGAGACACACAGACTCACACAGAGACCCACAGACTCACACAGAGACCCACAGACTCACACTGGGACCCATAGAGTCACACTGAAACTCATAGACTCACAGAGAGACCCACAGACTCACACAGAGACCCACAGACTCACACAGAGACACACAGACTCACACAGAGACCCACAGACTCACACAGAGACCCACAGACTCACACAGAGACCCACAGACTCACACAGAGACCCACAGACTCACACTGGGACCCATAGAGTCACACTGGAACTCATAGACTCATAGAGAGACCCACAGACTCACACAAAGACCCACAGACTCACACAGAGACCCACAGACTCACACAGAGACCCACAGACTCACACAGAGACCCACAGACTCACACTGGGACCCAGCGAGATTAAATGCTGAAGAGGCAGAGCTCCTGTGCTGGACAGCTGGATACGACTCGGCACAATCAGTAGCAGCGCATCGTGTGAAGTGGTTCATCCAACTGTGTAGAAACGACTCAAAACAAACTAAGACGACGTGAGATTAAATTCCACAGATCGTGATAAATGCTGCCGCAAGAACGCGTCCCCGATGGCTAGGAATGGTCGTCATCGAACTGTTCCTCATGATTACAGTTGTTGATCTATCAGGTCGGGTCCACTCCGCTTTGAGCTCTTTTTGAGAGGCGACCAGGCCACGCCTGACCATAACTCACCGATGGTGGCTGATATCGTCACCATCATCGTCGTCGTCATCAACACCACGTGGGAAATTATAGTGGCAGCCAAATGATCTTAACGAAGCGTTGTGTCTCAATGTGGATGAAAGCAAAGCGGGAGGAACGCGAAGAGCCATCCACGCAACCACCACGGGGCGAGACAGAGAGAGAGAGAACACGCGGACTCCAAATATACAGCAGGCGTCGTCATGCTCCTGGATCGAACCCACGCCCTCGTGGGTTACCAGGCGATGAAGACGACACCTGGTCGCCACCACATCGCAGTACCGGCCAGCGTCACGTTCCCCGCGCGCCGCTGCACCCTCCGACACACCGCGCGCTTCGCTGAGCACGCGGTCCACTGTTTGTCCACGTGACGGACTGACTGGGTGCGTTCGTCTTGGCGAGCGACGCAATTTGAGCTCTCTGACGAACGCGTCGATAAACAAACTTTGACGAGCCACGGTATGAGCCGCGCAAGCCGACCGTGTTATAAAGACTAACCTCGTGGCAAGTAAACAATTGTGAGCGCATGGGTCTATATATGAATTTATAGATATGTAGTGTGGGTCTATGGGTCGCTGCGTGAGTCTATGGGCCTCTGCGTGAGTCTATGGGTCTCTCTTGGAGTTTGTGGGTGTCTATGCGAGTCTACGGATCTCTCTGTGCGTCGATGGGTCTTTATGTGAGTCTGCGAGCCTCTATGTGAGTCTATGGGTTTGTCTTTAATTGTTTTGTATTTCTGTTTATTTATTTATGTTGTGTTTGTGGTCCGTTCTTCATCGATTGCTTCCCCGGGGAAGGGTGACAGAGCTCCCACGTTGAGTTGCCTGCTGCATGTATGACGTCGTCAACAGCGTCAGTCATGATCTATCCACTGCTGGATAACATGCCCCCCTCCTCCCTTCCAGGCCTACGCCATCCCTTGTGGATGTGAGATATCACAATCACGCATAGCCCGTCCACACGAGCCGATGTCGTCACTCTGAGTCCGTGTCTGTGTGTTGGACGTCCCGTCGGGAGTGTTCTCTTCTTTGGCTGCCACTCCATCGTTAGTCTCCATCGCCCCTGCTGAGTACACGTGTCCTGCACGAGGTCAAATTTGTTCTCAGCAGTTTTCATGTCGGTACGTACGTTGAACCGTACGTAGCTAATAGGAGGCACGGGGGAAGGACAACAGACCAAACACAAAAAGTCGTGGTAAATAAATGGCTTTTCAATCTGGATGATTTAAAAGCGCATAGCTACCAGTGGCTTCCGGATATCGGAAGGAGGAGCGTTCCAGGCGGCCGCAGAAGCGTGATGCGGTGACCGTCTTTGTTCGGTGGCCAGCCAGAAGCCGCTGCGAGGACAAATTTTGTCCAGATAACTTTTATGTGTGTGTACTGTGTGTGTGTGTGTACTGTGTGTGTGTACTGTGTGTGTGTACTGTGTGTGTGTGTACTGTGTGTGTGTACTGTGCGTGTGTACTCTGTGTGTGTACTGTGTGTGTGTACTGTGTGTGTACTGTGTGTGTGTACTGTGTGTGTGTACTGTGTGTGTACTGTGTGTGTGTACTGTGTGCGTGTACTGTGTGTGTATACTCTGTGTGTGTACTGTGTGTGTACTGTGTGTGTACTCTGTGTGTGTGCACTCTGTACTGTGTGTGTACTGTGTGTATGTACTCTGTGTGTGTGTACTGTGTACTGTGTGTGTACTGTGTACTGTGTGTGTACTGTGTGTGTACTATGTGTGTGTGTGTCCTGTGTGTACTGTGTGTGTGTACTGTGTGTGTGTACTCTGTGTGTGTACTGTGTGTGTGTGTACTGTGTATGTGTACTGTGCGTGTGTACTCTGTGTGTACTGTGTGTGTACTGTGTGTGTACTCTGTCTGTGGGTGTACTGTGTGTGTACTCTGTGTGTTTGTACTGTGTGTGTACTCTGTGTGTAATGTGTGTGTGTACTCTGTGTGTACTGTGCGTGTGTACTGTGTGTGTACTGTGTGTACTGTGTGTGTACTCTGTCTGTGGGTGTACTGTGTGTGTACTCTGTGTGTGTGTACTGTGTGTGTACTCTGTGTGTAATGTGTGTGTGTACTCTGTGTGTACTGTGTGTGTGTGTGTACTGTGCGTGTGTACTGTGTGTACTGTGTGTGTACTGTGTGTGTACTCTGTCTGTGGGTGTACTGTGTGTGTACTCTGTGTGTGTGTACTGTGTGTGTACTCTGTGTGTAATGTGTATGTGTACTGTGTGTGTGTACTCTGTGTGTACTGTGTGTGTGTACCGTGTGTGTACTGTGTGTGTCTACTGTGTGTGTACTCTGTGTGTGTGTACTCTGTGTGTGTACTGTGTGTGTGTACTCTGTGTGTGTGTACTCTCATCCGCGTGTTCCTTTGCCTGTCTCTCAGTGTCGTCTCAAGTCCGCACCCTCTTCACGCGCCTTCTTTGCACAACTTGTCCACATTAAGTTGCATTTTCTTTGACGAGGTTCACAAACAAACCCACCGAGACAAAAATTCCTCCCGTGTAAATGCGGAACGACAGCGAGTTTGCGAGACGGGGGGTAAAAGTTCGAGCCGGGAACTAGCCTCGTTCGGAATCTACACAGTGCGCACTTGTACCGCGAGTGGCGAGGGTTACCGCGCGTACCGCGAGTGGCGAGGGTTACCGCGCGTACCGCGAGTGGCGAGGGTTACCGCGCGTACCGCGAGTGGCGAGGGTTACCGCGCGTACCGCGAGTGGCGAGGGTTACCGCGCGTACCGCGAGTGGCGAGGGTTACCGCGCGTACCGCGAGTGGCGAGGGTTACCGCGCGTACCGCGAGTGGCGAGGGTTACCGCGCGTACCGCGAGTGGCGAGGGTTACCGCGCGTACCGCGAGTGGCGAGGGTTACCGCACGTACCGCGAGTGGCGAGGGTTACCGCGCGTGCCGCGAAAGACACGCGTACCGCGAGTGGCGAGGGCGCCACTCGTAGCAGGCACTATACGCATTGCCGTATCGCGATTGTGGTGATGTGACGATTGTGGTGGTGATGATGATGATGATGGTGGTGGTGATGATTGTGATGATTTTGGTGGTAGTGGTTATGATAGTGGTGGTGGTGATGCTCATGATGATATAGGTGATGATGATGATGATTATTGTGATGATTGTGGTGATGTGACGATTGTGGTGGTGATGATGATGGTGGTGGTGATGATTGTGATGATTTTGGTGGTAGTGGTTATGATAGTGGTGGTGGTGGTGATGCTCATGATGATATAGGTGATGATGATGATGATTATTGTGATGATTGTGGTGATGTGACGATTGTGGTGGTGATGATGATGGTGGTGGTGATGATTGTGATGATTTTGGTGGTAGTGGTTATGATAGTGGTGGTGGTGGTGATGCTCATGATGATATAGGTGATGATGATGATGATGATGATTATTGTGATGATTGTGGTGATGTGACGATTGTGGTGGTGATGATGATGGTGGTGGTGATGATTGTGATGATTTTGGTGGTAGTGGTTATGATAGTGGTGGTGGTGGTGGTGGTGATGCTCATGATGATATAGGTGATGATGATGATGATTATTGTGATGATTGTGATGATGTGACGATTGTGGTGGTGATGATGATGGTGGTGGTGATGATTGTGATGATTTTGGTGGTAGTGGTTATGATAGTGGTGGTGGTGGTGATGCTCATGATGATATAGGTGATGATGATGATGATGACTATTGTGATGATTGTGGTGATGTGACGATTGTGGTGGTGATGATGGTGATGATGGTGGTGGTGATGAGTGTGATGATTGTGGTGGTAGTGGTGATGATTGTGATGATTGTGGTGGTAGTGGTTATGATAGTTGTGGTGGTGGTGGTGGTGATCATGATGATATAGGTGATGATGATGATGACTATTGTGATGATTGTGGTGATGTGACGATTGTGGTGGTGGTGATGATGATGATGGTGATGATGGTGCTGGTGATGAGTGTGATGATTGTGGTGGTAGTGGTGATGATTGTGATGATTGTGGTGGTAGTGGTTATGATAGTTGTGGTGGTGGTGGTGGTGGTGATCATGATGATATAGGTGATGAAGATGATTATTGTGACGATTGTGGTGGTGATGATGGCGATGATTGTGATGATTGTGATGATTGTGGTGGTAGTGGTGATGATAGTGATGGTGGTGGTGATCATGATGATTTAGGTGATGATGATGATGATGATTATTGTGATGATTGTGGTGATGATGGCGGTGGTGGTGATGGTGATGATTGTGACGATAATGACAATGGATGTGTTCATGCAATCTACTGCTGGATGAGTGACCTCCCCACGCTGTGTTGGTCGTGGTGGTTGTTTGACCATACTTCACCACGCTGGTCAGTGTGGGTTCTATGCACAACCGCAATTGCTTCCCCTGTGGACTTTAGACGTCCACATGCGAGCAGGTCTATAAACTATGGAACTACGAAACGTTTTATTTCACCAGGTAAGGCGCACTGAGGTGCGTAGCTCTGTTTCAGAAGCGACCTGGCCCCTAAAATGACAGCCCAGCCACGTGGCCCTTATCGCGTGGAAATTTACAGCAGGACATTTTTAATCTCAATCATCTAAATGTTGAGGGGGGGGGGGTGGGAAACACAACTAAAGTCCCAACCCTTGATGATTTCTTCTGAATAAACGTGCATTTACTTATTTAATTATTTACTCTGAAAGCTAGGGATATGGTGGCGGTGGAAGGGAGCGAGGGAACGAGGCTGCGAGCAAATGGAACTTTTATCCGCGGCTGTAATCGGTGTTTGAGTTTTTTTTTTTTTAGCCGCCAGCTCTGGGCGAGAAACTTTCCGTGCAGAGGAAAGAAAACTGTTGGCACAGGTGGCTGGAAACACAACAAATGCACCTGCGTCTGGCCTCAGAGCTGGGAAACAGGCGAACATGCAAATTTCTCTCTCCATCCAGCCCCCAATCTCGCCAAGACCTCGTTCGCACTCGCTCAAACTCATTTCGCACTCGTTTGAAAGCACATTTCATCTTAGCTGCATTTTATTTTGCGATTGGCACGCGTGTGGTACGTACAAACGGTGGCGAGTTGTTGACTACCTCGTCTGGTACGCAGGAGGTCGTGGGTTAGATCCCGACCCTGACGCCTGCTGCTGTATATTTGGAGGTTGCGTGTCTCTCTCTTTCTCATCATCATCACGGTGGCTATGATACGTTAACTACCTCGTCTGGTGTACAGGAGGTCGTGGGTTAGATCCCGACCCTGACGCCTGATGCTGTATATATGTAGTCTGCGTGTCTCTCTCTCATCATCATCATCATCACGGTGGCTATGAGATGTTAACTACCTCTTCTGATATACAGGAGGTCGTGGGTTCGATCCCGACCCTGACTCCTTCGGTATATTTAGAGTTTTCGTGTCTCTCTCTCCGTGGCCGCGTGGATTTTCCTCCGGGTCCTCCGGGTTTTCCCTCCACGTTTAGCATCAACGTCACGCGTTCAGAGCATTTGGCTGCTCTAAATCCCCACGTGATGATGATGATGACGAGCCACTTCGTTGGGTTATCATTTGTGATCGCCAGGTCGCTTCTTCAAAAGAGCTACATAACTCAGTGGGGCCTTACTCGGTAACATTAACATCGCATGAAACAGCATCGTGAGATGCTTCGTAGGGATGAAAAAAAACGGGGTCTGAAGTCAATTGAGCACGTGTAGGCCCAATATGATCGAAATTGTGATTTATATTTATTCATGGCGGTAGGGGGGGGGGCAGATCGCATGAATAATGTGTGTCGTGCAACCTCCTCCACCCGATACAGCCAATCCATAAAGTTGTCACGTGATGAACAAACGTGGCCAATGCGTTATTACCGCTTCGGCAGCTCCACTCGCTTGCTGTTGTGGTCGGAGAGGGATCCCATCAAGAGGTACGACGTTTCGCTGGTAGTCACCACCAGGGTCATCAGACGGTAGCCAGACTTCTGGCGCATATTTTACTTACGCGATCTGTTCCAAGAACAAACAAATTTATTTCTGGGTCTTAAGTCGCGACTTGGACGACCGCAGCAGCAGCATCAGTCCCAAGCGCGTGGAGTTCATGAGGAAGAGGATTCCAGACAGAGGGCACAGATGCCGAGAAGAAGCGACGACCTCCCACGGAATGGGGACATTGATGACCCTGGGTGGCGTTCTGGGAAGGAGAAGGCCTCCGTCGCTACAACTGTCACTGATTGAACAAATTCACAATTACAGTCATACCTCGGTATACGACCGCTTTGGAATATGTCGAATTTGGTATACGTCGTGTTTTGGCGAGAAAAATGTCTTGGGATACGACCTCTTGCTTGGGATACGACGCGCTTGCTTGAACTTGTGTTGGTCGGGATGAGTCACCGTGTACCCGCGTAGACCCCGTTCACGACTCCTCCCCTTCCTCACCACCATCCTCGTAGGATATCAACTACTCTCAGCAAGATAAAGCGACGTAAAACATTTTTTTTATTTAAATTCATTTTAATTTATTTATGTATTTATTTTAATTTATGTATGCATTTTAGTAATAAGTGGTGTCTACATTATTTTATACAACCCCATTAATGTATAATATGCCATATAAAATATAAAATATAATGTCTTATACTCTGGAACGGATTATTTCCTTTCCCTTTATTTATTATGGGAAACATTCGTTTGGTATACGTCATTTTCGGTATAAGTCCGACCTTCTGGAACGGATTCACGACATATACCGAGGTACCACTGTAAATATATGCCTTTGTTTCTGATACGGCGTCGCCCTGAGTGCAAACGCACAACCGGTGGAACATCCTGATGCCGGTGTCTTCCGGGAGGAGTTAATCAAAGCAAAGAGGTGCAACTACGATGATGACGATGATGATGTTTGCATCTCGAACGAAGGGGTGTTAATTCTGAGCGTCCGCTTTGTCCCACTCTGTTCGCACGGCAGCACCAGCAGCGTCCTTCTGGGTCAGATCCTAGAATGGTGACAGCAGCAGCAGCAGCTACAGCAGCTACTGCAGCAGCAGCTACTGCAGCAGCAGCTGCAGCAGCTACTGCAGCAGCAGCTGCAGTAGCAGCAGCAGCAGCAGCAGCTACAGCAGCTACTGCAGCAGCAGCTGCAGTAGCTGCTGTAGCTGCAGCGTGATCCCAGAAGGGATGGCATCGGGACTGGAGTCGGTGGTGAGGTTCATTGTTGAGGTCTTGGTGGTTGTATGGTGCTTGTGGTTGTTGTTGTTGGTAAGACAACGCTTCAAGTGTTAATTTTGGAGCTTTCGTGACTGCAGGAATTATTCTTTGGTTCTTTCAGTAAAGTCGCGTATAAAGATCAAATAATAATACGTGACTTTACCGAAAGAACCAAAGAATAACGCTTCAAGTCCCTTGCGCGATGTCTCTGCGAATATTTGGTGCCGGAATTGTTCGCCAGGACAGGGAGCCAGGGGGTCAGTGTCGGTGTACGCGCATTTTGTTATTCATTCGCTGTCATCTGGAGGCTAAGGACCCTCACGGTCGATTTAAATGATAAATTGCGCTTTTTTTTCGATTTAAAGCTTTCGTGACTGTAGGGATTCATCTTCTTGGTTCTTTCGGTAAAGTCACGTAGAAGGGAAATAATACAATAATAAAAATAAAACATAATAACGTCGTGAGAATTGTTTTATTATGTTTTATTTTTATTATGTTATTATTTCCCTTCTACGTGACTTTACCGAAAGAACCAAGAAGATGAATTGCGCTTTTGCTTTCTTCAGCAATGAGACAGGATGAATCCGATGAACCATGAAGCTCTTTGCCGCAGATTTCTAGTACGGAGGGGGGGATGGGGGGTGTCAGAAATGTCAGCGACTCTCAATTTAACGACTCTTATATTTTGTTCGCCGCCATGAGAATGCGTCCGCAGTTACTTTCCATGATGGGCACGGAAAAAGGTCACAGCAGCAGCTGCATAAACCCACACGCGCGCACGCACAAACAGCGAGGTATATTCGTGTTGAAGTTATTTTATTGATTTCTTTTTTTTCTACTTTACACCCTTCGCCACAACAAGTCAGTGGAAAAAAATATAACGGAACGTTACAGCAGAGGGGAAAAAAAAGTGTGGAAAAGCAGAAGAGAGGCACTCGCGTTGAAAGGAACGGCGGCGACGACTTTGTACTTCGCGCGAAATGTAACGAGAACAACCGCAACCAAACGAGCGGTGAAAAAAAAAAAAACCTTAAACGAAGCCATCGAGACGGAAAACAATGAAACCCAATCGACGCGGCCACGTCCGCTGGGCGACACAAAGACGCGCCACGTGGCTTAGATCGGTCGGACGATGGATGAGAGCGGGGATGGAATGGCAGCCTAAGGAGGGAGTGACGAGTGGAGTGGCACCGTGGCGGGGAGCTGAATGGGGACAGTTTTCGCTGAGCCCCGCACCGAATAGGGCCCCACGATGAGAGCACCTGTGGGGTTTGTTCGTCGCTCATGAATAGGGAGAGGGTGCGAGGGGTTTCCGATTTTGTATGTGGAACTTCTTTCGTACCGTACGTAGCCTAGATCGCTAATCGGAGGTGCGGCTTTGTCTCCCCCAGTAGCGCGCTGTTCGCACGCCGCGCCGGATACTCATTTGAGGCTGAGTCGACCTAGAGAGAGGGAGGTCAGCTTCCCGTGTCTCGGCTCTTCGTGACGTTTTTTTTATTTAAGGCCCACCACCTTCTCGTATTCACCACCACGTTGTATTGTGGCTGCTCTTGACAATTTGAAGATTAATTCTAGATTTTAAGCTTTCGTGACTGCAAGTATTCATATTCTTAGGTTTTTTCGGTAAGTCACGTAGGTAGAAAATTAAAATTAATAAAAGTAAAATAAAAAATAAAATACTTTAATTAAATTATTTTTTTTACCTACGTGACTTTACCGAAAAAACCTAAGAATACGAATTTGAGGATTAGCTTTCTCTTTTTATTTTACCAAATTCTAAATATAAAAAAAAATGTTCGTGTTATTTTGGTTGTCCAGGAGGAGCCCCGAGACCGGTTCCAATATTCGCCACTGGCGTTGTTCGTGAGTGGGAATCTAAATTATAAAACTATAAACTAAAATATTTGTTTTTATTTAACTAGGTAGGGACCACTGAGCTATGTAAATTATAGCTCAACGAATGGCTTATCGTCCTCACGTGGAAATGTATCGCAGACAAACACTCTAAACGCGTGATGTTGATTCTAAATGTGGAGGGGAAACCCGGAGGACCCGGAGAAAAATCCACGCGACATAGGGAGCGAGAGACACGCAAACTCCAAATATACAGCAGCAGCAGGCGTCAGGGTCGGGATCGAACCCACGACCTCCTGCACACCAGGCGAGGGAGTTAACATCTCCTAGCCACCGTGATGATGACAGAGAGAGACACGCAAACTCCAAATATACAGCAGCAGGCGTCAAGGGTCGTGATCTAACCCACGACCTCCTGCATACCAGGCGAGGGAGTTAACATCTCCTACCCACCGTGATGATGACAGAGAGAGAGAGACACGCAAACTCCAAATATACAGCAGCAGCAGGCGTCAGGGTCTGGATCGAACCCACGACCTCCTGCATACCAGGCGAGGGAGTTAACATCTCCTAGCCACCGTGATGATGAGAGAGAGAGACACGCAAACTCCAAATATACAGCAGCAGGCGTCAGGGTCGGGATCGAACCCACGACCTCCTGCATACCAGGCGAGGTAGTTAACATCTCGCCATCGAGACTCGAACTCGGTTTACACACACAGCAGACACACAGCAAACACACCAACAACAACAGCCGTTCGCCACTCGGTGGCGGTGACGGCGCTTGTGCCAGGCTAGGTGCACCTTGAAGACACGTGAAGTTGGCACAGCTGCTACCTCTTGCCCGTCACGTGAGTCGACCCAAGGGCACCTGGTGGGTCTGTTCCGTGACCTGCCACACCTTGTATCTGGAAACCCTCAAAATAAAGTCGTGGGGGGTAAAGCCAAAAAATGAATTTTCCAGCGGAACAAGAATCGTACTGCAGGTTGCGTGAGACAAACAAAAACTCAATGTTCAAAGGGGTTATTCAAATCAAGATTTGGTTCTTATCGGTTGAAGGAAAATCACCCCGTGTAGTGATACCATCCGCGCCGAGCTGGCAAGCAAGCGGGCATCAGCATCATCATCAGCAGACTCGCGCGTGTGCCAGTGCAGAGCTGCCGTGACTGCCACGGTGGAGTCTGAGCGATGCCTCTTTTAGAATGTTTAACTAAAACTAGTTGAAAATTTGATCAGATAAAAGCCCCATTGAGCAATGTCCGTAGCTCTTTTGAAGAAGCGAACTGGCTATCACGAATGATTGCCCAACGAAGTGGCTTTTCATCATCACGTGGGGATTTATCGCAGCCGAATTCTCTAAAGCGCGCGATGTTGATTCTAAATGTGGAGGGGGGAAAACTGGAAGACGCCGACAAAGATCAAATAATTGCCCAAAGCTCGAATTGGGGCCGGTGCGTTTACAAATTCCTGGGCCGATGTTTTACTATATTCTTAGGTTTTTTCGGTAAAGTCACGTAGGTAAAACATCAAAATTAATGAAAATAAAATAAAATAAAAACAAAAATCACGACGTTTCGGAGGCAACACAAGTCTCCGTCATCAGGTGGGACCGTCACAGCCAGATTTGCTGCATCTAGCTGTGACGGTCCCACCTGATGACGGAGACTTGTGTTGCCTCCGAAACGTCGTGATTTTTGTTTTTATTTTATTTTATTTTCATTAATTTTGATGTTTTACCTACGTGACTTTACCGAAAAAACCTAAGAATATGGTTCCTTGCAGTCACGAAAGCTTCAAATCTAGAATCGATGTTTTACTCCCAGCCCGTCACTGGCAGCAACATCGCCCCCTCGGCAGGAGCCTCTTCACAACAACAACAACAACAAACAAGCTCGAGCAAACAATTACAACAGCAACAACAACAACAACAAAACTCCCTTGCTGTGAACGCATTCGGCATCCAGAAGGTCACGTGACCAGGAACCCGTGACCGGGAATTGGTTCCATCAGGAACAGCTCCGCGTTCGCCTCGCCTCGTTGCGTCCAACCAGTGCGTGACATCACGTCAATGTGTGGTACAATCGTAAAAATAATAATCACGTAGAATTAGTATGGATGTGCCCTCGTGCTCTTACACCGGACTTCATAGCGTGTCTCTTCTCTTCAATTTAATTCAGTTAAATTATGAAACTTTTCTGTACCGTGCGCGCTTCCGACACAGACTTTTTGATGAATGTGTTATCCGGGAGTTACGAACCTTACATTGATGGATAGTGGTAGTGCCTTACGCCGATGAATCCCTCCTCCAAGTCAGGGTTAAAGCAGCGTTCCGTGATGCGTTTGCTTTATTTCGAGTTTCTTCACCGGCGAGCAGAAGGTCTCGACTTCTAATCCATCCTCATTGGTGATTGTCTCCACCCATCATCATCATCACCTCCCTCCGGGGCCGATAAAAATTCGTATCATTTTCCGGAGAAGTGGTCAGTGTGTTTGTTCTACACTGGAGTTCTGTGAAGAAGAGCTTCATAGCTCATCGGATTCCTCCAAAATAAATTGATTTTCTGATTCTGTGTTGAGACTCACACCTCCTACAAACTCCCCCATCCCCGGCCATAGGAATGTGGAATTTCCACCACTGGCACTGCGGCGGGGGCGGGGGGCGCTGTACACGCGAGATGAGCCACCAATCGCCTTCAGTTGCGCTCAATTCTGGCAAAGCAACAGGAGATATTTACGTTGTAAACATCTGCTGTTGGGGGTTCGTGCCACGAGATGCCCCATGACCTCGCTTCACCCCGCGCCGGATGATTATGGGCTCGTGGGGGGGGCAGGGTGAGGGGACCGCCACTGTTTGTGCGGGACTCAGGTGCGCGTGCGTGTTGTACGTGCGCGCGCGTGCTTGTGTGTGTGTGTGTGTGCGCGTGTGTGTGAGTGTGTGTGAGTGAGTGTGTGTGAGTGAGAGTGTGTGTGTGTGAGTGTGTGCGTGCTTGTGTGTGAGTGTGTGCGTGCTTGTGTGTGTGTGTGCTTGTGTGTGTGTGAGTGTGCGCGTGTGTGTGTGTGAGTGTGTGCGTGCTTGTGTGTGTGTGAGTGTGCGCGTGCTTGTGTGTGTGTGAGTGCGTGTGTGTGTGTGCTTGTGTGTGTGTGTGTGCGCGCGTGCTTGTGTGTGTGTGAGTGTGCGCGTGCTTGTGTGTGTGTGAGTGTGCGCGTGCTTGTGTGTGTGTGTGTGAGTGTGCGCGTGTGTGTGTGTGAGTGTGTGTGTGCTTGTGTGTGTGAGTGTGCGCGTGCTTGTGTGTGTGTGAGTGTGCGCGTGCTTGTGTGTGAGTGTGTGTGCGCGTGCTTGTGTGTGTGTGAGTGTGTGCGTGCTTGTGTGTGTGTGTGAGTGTGCGCGTGCTTGTGTGTGAGTGTGCTTGTGTGTGAGTGTGTGCGCGTGCTTGTGTGTGTGTGAGTGTGCGCGTGCTTGTGTGTGAGTGTGCTTGTGTGTGTGTGAGTGTGCGCGTGCTTGTGTGAGTGTGTGCGTGCTTGTGTGTGTGCTTGTGTGTGTGTGAGTGTGCGCGTGCTTGTGTGTGTTTGAGTGTGCGCGTGCTTGTGTGTGTGTGAGTGTGTGCGCGTGCTTGTGTGTGTGTGAGTGTGCGCGTGCTTGTGTGTGTGTGAGTGTGCGCGTGCTTGTGTGTGTGTGAGTGTGCGCGTGCTTGTGTGTGTGTGAGTGTGCGCGTGCTTGTGTGTGTGTGTGAGTGTGCTTGTGTGTGAGTGTGTGCGCGTGCTTGTGTGTGTGAGTGAGTGTGTGTGCTTGTGTGTGAGTGTGCGCGTGCTTGTGTGTGAGTGTGCTTGTGTGTGAGTGTGTGCGCGTGCTTGTGTGTGTGTGAGTGAGTGTGTGTGCTTGTGTGTGTGAGTGTGCTTGTGTGTGAGTGTGTGTGTGTGAGTGTGCGCGCGCTTGTGTGTGTGAGTGTGCGCGTGCTTGTGTGTGTGAGTGCGTGTTGTACGTGCGCGCGCTTGTGTGTGTGTGTGAGTGTGCGCGTGCTTGTGTGTGCGTGCTTGTGTGTGTGCGTGTGTGTGTGCGCGTGCTTGTGTGTGTGAGTGCGTGTTGTACATGCGCGCGCGTGCGTGTGTGTGAGTGTGCGCGTGCTTGTGTGTGCGTGCTTGTGTGTGTGTGAGTGTGCGCGTGCTTGTGTGTGTGTGAGTGTGCGCGTGCTTGTGTGTGTGTGTGCGCTTGTGTGTGAGTGTGCTTGTGTGTGAGTGTGTGCGTGCTTGTGTGTGTGTGAGTGTGCGCGTGCTTGTGTGTGTGTGAGTGTGCGCGTGCTTGTGTGTGTGTGAGTGTGTGCGTGCTTGTGTGTGTGTGAGTGTGCGCGTGCTTGTGTGTGTGTGAGTGTGCGCGTGCTTGTGTGTGTGTGAGTGTGCGCGTGCTTGTGTGTGTGTGTGAGTGTGCTTGTGTGTGTGTGAGTGTGCTTGTGTGTGTGAGTGTGTGCGTGCTTGTGTGTGTGTGAGTGTGCGCGTGCTTGTGTGTGTGTGTGCGCTTGTGTGTGTGTGCGCTTGTGTGTGAGTGTGTGCGTGCTTGTGTGTGTGTGAGTGTGCGCGTGCTTGTGTGTGAGTGTGTGCGTGCTTGTGTGTGTGTGTGAGTGTGCGCGTGCTTGTGTGTGAGTGTGCTTGTGTGTGAGTGTGCTTGTGTGTGAGTGTGTGCGTGCTTGTGTGTGTGTGAGTGTGCGCGTGCTTGTGTGAGTGTGTGCGTGCTTGTGTGTGTGTGAGTGTGCGCGTGCTTGTGTGAGTGTGTGCGTGCTTGTGTGTGTGTGAGTGTGCGCGTGCTTGTGTGTGTGTGCGCTTGTGTGTGTGTGTGAGTGTGCTTGTGTGTGAGTGTGCGTGACCTCCTGGGGAGCGGTAGTGTAGTGGTTAGCGCGCTGCACTACGGACCTGGCCACCCGAGTTCGATTCCCGCTCACGGCAAACACCCAGTGACGATCATGTGAACCGGTCCTGGGCCTCCCCTAGGGCGACTCAGCCTCAAATGAGTACCTGGTGCGGTGTGTAAACATCGCCACGGGGGAGACACTGGAGCGGCCGCTCTACAACCCTGTGTCTACACAGGTGGGGGTGGAGGGCGGAGCGTGATACAACGGTTACCGGTTCGATTCGATCTCCAGGCGCGGCAGTGAGAACAATAAGAAATAGTATATTTTAGTAATAGGTTTTTACCCTTTCAACTGGTACAAAAACTGACACCTTTATACACCTGTATACAAGGCATCATGTTTGCAAACATGATGCCTTGTATAAAGGTGTCAGTTTTTGTACCCGTTGAAAGGGTAAAAACCTACTACTATATTTTGCCACTGGTAAAGGAGGTCTCATAGTGTAAATGCTTACCCCGAGCTCTAAATACTCTGATAGTGCGCTGT
>NC_136314.1:6963472-6964634 GCF_964198595.1 Lampetra fluviatilis
AGAGGGGGAGAGGGGGGATAGAGGGGGGAGAGGGGGGAGAGGGGGGGGGGGAGAGGGGGGGGGAGAGAGAGGGGGGAGAGGGGGGATAGAGGGGGGGAGAGGGGGGAGAGGGGGGGAGAGAGAGGGGGGGGAGAGAGGGGGGGGAGAGAGAGGGGGGAGAGGGAGGAGAGAGAGGGGGAGAGCGCGAGAGAGAGAGGAGGAGAGAGAGGGGGGGGGAGAGAGGGGGGGAGGGGGGGAGAGGGGGGAGGGGGAGAGAGAGAGAGAGGGGGGAGAGAGAGAGGAGGGGGGGGGAGAGAGAGGGGGGGAGAGAGGGGGGAGAGGGGGGCGGAGAGGGGGGAGAGAGAGGGGGGAGAGGAGGAGGGAGAGGAGAGGGGGGGGGAGAGAGGAGAGGGGGAGAGAGAGAGGGGGGAGAGAGAGGGGGGAGAGGGAGAGGAGAGAGGAGAGGGGGGGGGGGAGAGAGAGGGGCGGGGGTAGAGAGAGAGGGAAGGGGTAAGAAGGAGGAGAGCAGAGTGTGAAATTTCGTGAAATCTTCATTTAAACGGGGGGGCGGGGGCACATAAAGCAAAGCATTGAGAAAAAAAAATGAAATGATGAACGAAGCAAAGTGCCGACTACGCCGAGCATCTTCTTGTTTCCTCGGATCGTAAAATAAGACAGAGGAGAGCGAGGAGAGGGGGGGGGGAGAGAGCGAAGGCGAGAGAGAAACTTAATTACTGCAAAATAATCACGTGGGCAATGCACACCTTGCCTCAAACACCATTCTCTCCACGTACAACGTGCATTGCACAACAAACTAAAAACTATTAAAAACTATTCTTAGGTTGTTTTCACTTGATACAGCTATCGTGCTGTGACGGTTACACCTGAAGACGGAAGCTTGTGTTGCCTCCGAAACGTCGTGCTTTTTATTTATTTTTAGTTGACTTTTATTGATATTAATTATTTTACCTACGTGACTTTACCGAAAAAACGTAAGAATATGAATCCTTGCAGTCACCCCGAAAAAGCTTCAAATCTAGAATTACAAACTAAACATTTTTTATTTCACCAGGTGTGGCCCCTTGAGCTTTATAACCTAATTTTTCCAGAAGCGACCTTGCCCATCACGAATGATAGTTCAACGAATTGGTTTATCATCATCATAATCACATGGAAACCTACA
>NC_136314.1:6964834-6974834 GCF_964198595.1 Lampetra fluviatilis
TTGGGGTAGTGATAGGGGTAGTGATAGGGGTAGTGACAGGGGTTGGGGTAGTGATAGCGGTAGTGATAGGGGTCGTGATAGGGGTTGGGGTAGTGGTAGGTGTAGTAATAGGGGTTGGGGAAGTGATATCGGTTAGTGACAGGGGTAGTAATGAGGCTTGAGGTAGTGATAGCAATAATTCGCGTCGCTGTGGAGAATATGAATATACAGACGAACGAGGAGGATCCGTCGTCAGGAACTTGTGAGAGGCCAGCCAATCAGGGCAGCCAGAAGGGTTTCACCAAGATTCCTCTACCGTGTGCCACGTGCAAAATATCCAATCAGAGGCTGGAAAAAATTAACCCGTAAAAACAAAGTTTTTCACTATAAATCCTTTATATGCGTGGCATCGGTTTTATTTTATTATTCATTTCTGTGTTTCTTGAGTAAGAGTTTCATTTTTATCACATTGGTATTTTAAATTAAATTTGACATTTTTTTTTTCCTAAGAAGTGGAAAATTTTTGAAAAAAGTTTTTCACGAAAATAAATCGTCACGCACAACGAGTCTGTGTGCAAAATGTCAGCTCGATTGGATCACGGGAAGTGGGTTAAACAACGACCGAAAGATTTGCACGGTCGTAAGCGCGCAAGCAAACAAGCAAGTTAACTTAATATAAAGGATTTAAAAAGACTCGTAACGATGAATCACCTTTGTGCCTGGCCTCATTAACACTGTGGTCTCACGAAAGCTTCAAATCAAGATATATACTTATAATGAGGGAAATAAATATTTATTTCCCTCATTAAACTGCAACTCAATTTATAAAATTTTTGACATGCGTTTTTCTGGATTTTTTGGTTGTTATTCTGTCTCTCACTGTTCAAATAAACCTACCATTAAAATTATAGACTGATCATTTCTTTGTCAGTGGGCAAACGTACAAAATAAGCAGGGGATCAAATACTTTTTCCCTCACTGTATAATAGGCGATGTTTTGGGCAATCGACATTCTTCATAGCACATGAAGAGAGAGAGGCCAAGAGAGAGATCTAGTTAAGAAGAAAGGTTGGAGACTGCGCTTAGCACAAATGGGGCCTGATGAGAATATGTATCTATTGTTGATTTGATTGTGCACCAATGCTAACGCAGCCTCGCCAAATAATACGAGTTTAGGAAAGGTTTCTCTACCGTGCATCACGTGCCAACTCTCCAATGCGATTCCAGAAGACGACTTTCGTGGCCATCAATCGCCATCGTGCCCCGCCCTCTGTGGAGACGACGACAAAGCCATTGGACTCTCACAAATGGCAAGGTTAAATAAAATGGTTTCATCATCAGCAGCAGCAGTGACAGTCGTAAAGTTATAATCATCAAGCCAACAGCACGTGACGTGAACGGACGTAATGGCTCCATTCTCCTCGATGGCCTTCCTCCAGGCCGCTGTGTGTTGGTGAATCTCCCTTCACCTCTCTTCGCTTCTCTTTGTTTCCAGCCGGCATGCATCGCTCGGTCAAGTCGTCTCATCATTTAACAGATTTTAAGGGTTGCGCAACATTTTGTTCCACGCCTCGCACCACGTGAGCTGTGGTCTCGGCAACGCGTGGGCAGTGGCCGGCACCACGACAACAGGTGCGTGAGTGTGTGTGAGTGTGTGAGTGTGTGACTGTGTGTGAGTGTTTGAGTGTGTATGTGTGAGTGTGTGAGTGTGTGAGTGTGTGACTGTGTGTGTGAGTGTGTTTGTGTGGCAAAACAAACCCCTACCTCCTCGCGGTGCCGGACGGGCAACGCTGTCATGGACAGTGCTGTGGGGAGGATGGCCAATTCCGATTGGCCTTTCCCCTCATGGCGTCTGTGACCACCACAGTGGCTAAATGGGGGGCTCTGGACGGGTGCGAGGCGCTGGTAACCCCTCCACCTTCAATAAATTACCACTAAACCACGACTGAAATACTTAACTAATAAGCTTGTGCCGGAGGCCCCGAGGAGACAGGCGTCTATGACGTCTCCTGGCCAAACCCCATTTGGCGGAGCCAGGAGACTGAATTTTTACCCTCGGGGCTCCTCCAGAAACAACGAAAAGCCACTTTGGATGGCCACGTGGAATGTTCGAATGCTCACTGTGGAGGAGAGGCTGCCACTCCTCTGTTGGGAGCTGGACCGGTACCGCCTGGATCTCTGTGACATTCAGGAGGTCTGGTGGACCGGCTCTGGCTCCTGCCACCATGAGGGGTGGACAGTCCTCTACTCGGGGCAGGAGACTGCCAAACAAAAGGGTGTGGCTCTTCTTCTGAACAAAAGAATGAAGGGGGTGTGGGAGCGTGGCGGTGAGGTGTAGGAAGATGTAAGCCCCATGCTACTTTGGGCTCGCCTTCCCATTAACCGGAGGTGAGGAGTGGTGGTCATGGTTACTTTGCCCCCACCGAAGAAGAACATCCGTGGAGGGATGCAGGCAAGGCCGATGAGTCAGATGCCTTCTATGACCTGCTGCCACAGGTGCTGGCTAAAGTGGCCCCTCGGGATAGAGTCATCTTGTTGGGTGACTTCAATGCCCGAGTTGGTCATGATGCTGGCACCTGCTCTGGAGTGATTAGAAGGCATGGGCCAGATCAGCTCAATAACAACGGTAGGAGGCTGCTAGATTTTTGTGCAGCCCATGGGCTTATAATTACCAACACGCTGTTCCGGCATCGGCGCATCCACACAACATCATGGATGCATGCCGGGTCCAAGCAAGAACATCTGCTGGATTACATAGTGACAAACCAGCGGATGCGAGCCCATGTCCTTGACACCAGTACCTACCGTGGAGCTGATCTGCCCTCTAACCATCGACTAGTTGCCTGTAAGATGCGCCTGCCATTCTTCCACTCCAGTGGTGGATGTACACCCAGGACCCCATTCCAACCTAAGGTGGCCTGGTCTCAGTTAACTGATGAAAGTTCGAAGCGAGAATTTCATCATCGCTTGTGGCTGGGGTTGGCATCGTCCCCCACTCCTCCTGATGTCGAGGGTAAATGGGCGAAGTTTAGGACTGTGACTCATGCAGCTGCAATGGCTGCTTTGGGTACACGGTCCAGACCTCCCCAGAGACCCTGGCTGACAGAGGAGGTGTTCAGGATGGTTGAGAAAAAGCGACAGGCCCACGCTAATCGTCTACAGCATCCCAGAGAATGAGGAGGCTTACCGCAGCCTTCGCTCGGAGGTTCAGAGAGCCGTAAGGCGCTGCAAGAATGGGTGGTGGTCGCGGGTTGCTGAGGAGATGGAGTCTGCCTCAATGGCCCGCGATCACAAATCCCTATTTAATTCCATCAAAAAAGTAACCTGCAGCGCCACACCTATTACCATCATTAGGGGAAAAATCGGTGATCCAATCTCCGACCCCCAGGAACAGGTTTGCAGATTTGCTGAGCATTTCTGTGAGGTCCTGGGGGAGGGGAAATCCCTCAGCCAGGAAAACATCATGGCCCAAAGTGGGAATGACCGTGCTGAGGCTGCGGTGCCTCAAATATTGGAAGAAGAAGTCACCCCCTTTGAGTGGCTGGCTAAGGTACCATCTGTTGAGGAAATACTGAAGGCAATCCATAGTCTGAGACCTGGAAAGGCACCGGGCGGAGATGATCTCCCAAGCGAAATGCTGAGGGAGGGTTGCGTTTGTGCACATACTGCCCTACATGACATCATAACAACATTCTTAATTTGGGAGCTTTCGTGACTGCAGGAATTATTATTTGGTTCTTTTCGGTTAAGTCACGTCTAAAAATAAAATAATAAATCAAAATAATTTTCGTGTGCTTGTCTCCTAATTTTCAGGCTTGCCTCCCGTGTCGCGTTTGTCCTAATTTTCAGGTTTGCCTCCCGTGCCGCGTCTATCATCTCACTTACAATAGGAGTACGTTGGCGTGCACCCATTGATCTCCCCGCCCTCTCCCTCCCCCCGTCCCCTCGCCCTCCTCTCTATATTTAAGGGACCGTCACAGAAACGACCATCTCTTTGTGCCGATTTGTGTCCTCTCTCTGTGTGCCGTTGTGATGTCTGTCTGCTTGTATGTCTGTCTATAGTTTTCTAGTTAGATATTTGTTGCTCACACTTAAAATTCTAACTTAGCAAATTTTGAAACACGTAGTCAACCAGGCCATGCGTTAATTGTGTGTTAACCGACTCTCTGTGTTGTATTACATCACATTTCAATATTTTACTAGGTTATTTAATTTTCGTGTGCCTGTATACTCCTCTCTCTGTGTGCCGTTGTGATGTCTGTCTGCTTGTATGTCTGTCTATAGTTTTCTAGTTAGATTTTTGTTGCTATTTCTTTTATGCCTGATGATGATTGCTTGTGTTGCAATCGAAACGTCGTAATGTGTTGTTTTATTTTGATTTATTATTTTATTTTTAGACGTGACTTAACCGAAAAGAACCAAAGAATCATAACAACAGTCTGGACCGCTGGACGGGTTCCGCAGGATTGGAAGGATGCCCTGGTGGTCCCCCTTTTTAAGAAGAGGGACCGCACAGACTGTAGCAACTACAGGGGCATCTCACTCCTCATTGTGCCGGGAAAGGTCCTGGCAAGGATTATTCAACATCGCCTTGCCAGGCACGCTGAGAAGAACCTTGCGGAGCCCCAATGCGGTTTCAGGAAAGGGCGATCCTGCACAAATGCCATATTTCTGTCCGTCTGCTACAGCAGAGGTGTAGGGAATTCCAACAAGACCTACATCTCTGCTTTATTGACCTGGTCAAGGCCTATGATACCATCAGTAGGCCTGGGCTCTGGGTTGTTCTTCGTGCTTTTGGAGTCCCTGACCCTCTGCTCACGATCATTAAAGACCTTCATGATGGTGAGCTGGCCCGGGTAAAACTACGTGGCCGAAAGTCGGAGCCATTCCCTGTACACCTTGGGGTGCGACAGGGATGTCCTCTGGCTCCCACATTATTTAACATCTATTTTGACCACGTAGTTCGTGAAGCCTTGAATAACTGTACCGGGGGAATTTCCATTTGGTACAGATATATTGGGAGGCTGATGGATGCCCGGGTGCGGTCAAGGGATAGCTATGTATGCCGATGATTTGGTAATTGCTGCTCATTCAGAGGAGGAGGTGGAGACGCTGCTGCTGAAACTGGAGCGTGCCACTAAGAGGTGGGGCCTTACCATCAGCCCCACCAAAACTAAGCACCTGCCTGGGTATTTTGGAGAGAGTGGAGAGTTTCCCTGCCAGCGGGCGTGCGACACTTCACGTGGCCTCAAGGTGCACATGACCTGGGAAAAGCGTCGTGGGGACGTCACCGCAACTGAGTGGCGAATGGCGGTTGTTGTATGTAAGTGTGTGTGTGTACGTGTGTGTATGACCGTGTGTGTATGTACGTGTGTGTATGTAAATGTGCACACGCACGAAATTTGCGTTGGTTCTGCTTCACATTTTCCATCGTTTCTTTTGGTTAACCAACCCGGTGTGTTAATTATTTTTAAGTATTTATTTTCACTCCCGTATTTAAAATGTAAAGAAAAGCCACAGCAACGGTTTGGTTGGCTTTGCTCTCTGCGGCCGATGGCAGCGGTGGCATTTTTTCGTGTTCAAACCGGCGAGAGAGAGGGATACTTTTTTGACTTTTAAACAACTTTTATTGCCGCCAGCAGCAACAGCACTGGAGACGATTCCGATATGAAACACACAAAGTCACCAGCAACACAAACAGACGCTACAAATCCACGCGCTGTGGCGCTAAATGCACCGCGCACAACACGAAAGAAAAGTCACGTGGTGGTTGGTGGTTGGTGGTGAGAAAGACGAACGCGAACGTCTGAGATTGAGCAGAAAACTCTCAGATGCCGCCGCTACTGCTGCTGCTTCCACGACACGAAGTATTCTTTGGGGCTTACGGTAAAGTCACGGAGATAGGTTTCAAAGAAACTAACAACCCATCTACGTGACTTTACCGAAAGACCCAAAGAATATGAATTCCTGCAGTCACGAAAGCTTGAAGTCACGATGTAAAGTGTTTTCGTTCTATCCGCCACTGGGCTAATGGCCTGACGAACCTGGCTGTTGTAATCACACTCACTCACACACACACACTCACACACACTCACACAATCACGCACACACACTCACTCACACACTCACTCACACACTCACACACTCACACAATCACGCACACACACTCACTCACACACTCACTCACACACTCACACACTCACACAATCACGCACACACACTCACTCACACACACACACTCACACACAATCACGCACACACACTCACTCACACACTCACTCACACACTCACACACTCACACAATCACGCACACACACTCACTCACACACTCACTCACACACTCACACACTCACACAATCACGCACACACACTCACTCACACACTCACTCACACACTCACTCACACACACACACTCACTCACACACTCACACACTCACACACTAACACACTCACTCACAGACTCACTCATACACTCACACACACACTCACACACACACTCACACACACTCACACACTCACACAATCACGCAAACACACTCACTCACACACTCACTCACACACTCACACACACTCACACACACTCATACACTCACACACTCACACACACTCACACACACACTCAGACACACTCACACACTCACACACTAACACACTCACTCACACACTCACTCACACACTCATACACACATTCACACAATCACACACTCACACACACACTCACACATACTCACACAATCACGCACACACACTCACTCACACACACACTCACTCACTCACACACACACTCACACACACTCACACACTCACACACACACTCACACAGTCACTCACACTCACACAGTCACTCACACAATCACGCACACACACTCACTCACACACTCACTCACACACTCTCTCACACACTCACACACTCACTCACACACTCACTCATACACTCACACACTCACACACACACTCACACACTCACACACTCACACACACACACACTCACACACACACTCACACACACTCACACACTCACACACTCACTCACACACTCACACAATCACGCACACACACTCACTCACTCACACACTCACACACTCACACACACACTCATACACTCACACACTCACTCACACACTCACACACACTCACACACACACTCACACACACTCACACACTCACACACTAACACACACACTCACACACACTCATACACTCACACACTCACACACTCACACATACTCACACACACACTCACACACACTCACACACTCACACACTAACACACTCACTCACACACTCACACACACTCACACACACTCACACACTCACACACTAACACACTCACTCACACACTCACTCATACACTCACACACACACTCACACACTCACTCACACACTCACTCACACACTCATACACACACTCACACACTCACACACACACTCACACACTCACTCACACACTCACTCACACACTCATACACACACTCACACACTCACACACTCACACACACACTCACACATACTCACACAATCACGCACACACACTCACTCACACACACACACACTCACTCACTCACTCACACACACACTCACACACACTCACACACTCACACACACACTCACACAGTCACTCACACTCACACAGTCACTCACACAATCACGCACACACACTCACTCACACACTCACTCACACACTCACTCACACACTCACACACTCACTCACACACTCACTCATACACTCACACACTCACACACACACTCACACACTCACACACTCACTCACACACTCACACACACTCACACACACACTCACACACACTCACACACTCACACACTCACTCACACACTCATACAATCACGCACACACACTCACTCACACACTCACTCACACACTCACACACTCACACACACACTCATACACTCACACACTCACTCACACACTCACACACACTCACACACACACTCACACACACTCACACACTCACACACTAACACACACACTCACACACACTCATACACTCACACACTCACTCACACACTCACACACACTCACACACACTCACACACTCACACACTAACACACTCACTCACACACTCACTCATACACTCACACACACACTCACACACTCACTCACACACTCACTCACACACTCATACACACACTCACACACTCACACACTCACACACACACTCACACATACTCACACAATCACGCACACACACTCACTCACACACACACACACTCACTCACTCACACACACACTCACACACACTCACACACACACTCACACAGTCACTCACACTCACACAGTCACTCACACTCACACAGTCACTCACACAATCACGCACACACACTCACTCACACACTCACTCACACACTCACTCACACACTCACACACTCACTCACACACTCACTCACACACTCACACACTCACACACACACTCATACACTCACACACTCACTCACACACTCACACACACTCACACACACACTCACACACACTCACACACTCACACACTAACACACACACTCACACACACTCATACACTCACACACTCACTCACACACTCACACACACTCACACACACTCACACACTCACACACTAACACACTCACTCACACACTCACTCATACACTCACACACACACTCACACACTCACTCACACACTCACTCACACACTCATACACACACTCACACACTCACACACTCACACACACACTCACACATACTCACACAATCACGCACACACACTCACTCACACACACACACACTCACTCACTCACACACACACTCACACACACTCACACACACACTCACACAGTCACTCACACTCACACAGTCACTCACACTCACACAGTCACTCACACAATCACGCACACACACTCACTCACACACTCACTCACACACTCACTCACACACTCACACACTCACTCACACACTCACTCATACACTAACACACTCACACACACACTCACACACTCACTCACTCACACACTCACACACTCACACACTCACTCACACTCACACACACACTCACACACACTCACACACTCACGCACACTCACTCACACACTCACTCACACAATTTGATGGCAAAGTTATTTTGTTGGCAAAGTTATTTTGATGGCAAAGTTACTTTGATGGCAAAGTTATTTTGATGGCAAAGTTGTTTTGATGGCAACGTTATTTTGATGGCAAAGTTATTTTGATGACAAAGTTATTTTGATGGCCACGTAATTTCAATGGCAAAGTTGTTTTGATGGCAAAGTTATTTTGATGGCAAAGTTATTTTGATGGCCACATTATTTTGATGGCCACGTTATTTTGAGGGCCACATTATTTTGATGGCGAAGTTATTTTGATGACAGTTATTTTGATGGCAAAGTTGTTTTGATGGCGAAGTTATTTTGATGGCAAAGTTATTTTGATGACCAAGTTATTTTGGTGGCAAAGTTATTTTGATGGCAAAGTTATTTTGGGTGGGGCTGGGTGGAGAGGGGAGGGTGGGGAGGGGCTGGGTGGAGAGGGGAGGGTGGGGAGGGGCTGGGTGGGGAGGGTGGGGAGGGGTGGGAGGCGTGGGACTGGGTGGGGAGGGGCTGGTCACCCCGTGGTGCCCTTATAAAACTCAACGTTTAACCTACTCACGCCGGCTTGTGCCCGCCCTCACAGTCGGCCATATTTGCGGAATACACCACGCCGCCGTTGACCCTGGCCATTGACCGAGCAACCCAACGTTCCTACCAGCTCCCTTCGCAGGAATGTGCTCTGTATATATGTTTAAGTAATGTGTTTACCTTTACTATACTTTGCACACCTCTGCAGTGTCTTTGTAGTTTTTATTGTTGGAACGTTCTGACCCCGTGGCCCTACCGAACGCCTGTGCAAAAGAGCTTTGTAGCTCATCGGATTCCTCCAATAAATAAATAAATATTCTGATTCTGATGGCTGCTCTTTCTCGACGGCAATGTCGCCATGACAACCATCTGTTTGGGGCCTAACCTTAACCTGAGCCTTGTCACACTATCATCATT
>NC_136314.1:6979834-7004834 GCF_964198595.1 Lampetra fluviatilis
TGGGACGATATGAAAGCACTTTCTAGACTCCCTGATGGTGCACAATGCGGGTTCACAAGAGGAGCCAGGGGAGCTAATGACGTTTCGCGCGCAGAGCGTCCGCTGATTTTGTTTTAATTCGCTTGCGGTTACTAGCAGCTGGTTAGGATTGGTTAAAATATTCACATTCTTATTCATATTCTTAGCTTTTTTTCGGTAAAGTCACGTAGGTAAAAAATTAAAATAAAAAAAAGTAAAATAAAAATCACGACGTTTCGGAGGCAACACAAGCTTCCGTCTTCAGGTGGAACCGTCACAGCACGATAGCTGTATCAAGTGAACATATTCACGTTCATTATTCACACGGTGATTACTCAGAACCATCGTTGGGTCAGGCATGGGGGGGGGGCTACTCGGAACCCAGTACCCAAACAAAAGTTGAGAGCCACCGTGTGAGATGAGCACGAGTGAGACAATTCTAATCGTCTAACTCGTGGTCGTCAAATGCTAATGTATTACACTGGTCAACAACAAAAAACATTTTTTTTCTGGCCTGGAATTTTGCATCTGTTTTAGACTAATTTCAGGGTGCTGATTCCAATTCATAATCAACGTTTTTGGGTTTAGATCGCGTTATTCTGGCGAATTGCCCGATGATGCTGGATGCAATTACCAGCGAAACGTCGTACTCAAATTGTAAATGTTGTGGTTTCACGCTTCAACACACCGGTGGGCTAAAGCAGTGAACTATTTGTCTTTTGTCAACGTGACACTTTTTTACTGATTGGCCGTGTCGGGTGGTGGAGGGTTACGACACATTTATAAATAACGCGATCTAAACCCAAAAACGTTGATTATGAATAATAGTGGTCGCGAAAGCCTACGTGTTAAACTGCTGATTCCAAATCTGATCTCAGATTTGCTCTATCACATCTCATTTTATGCTATCGGCATACCCCGTTTTCATTGATTTTACCCGAAATTAACTCTGTCACTTATGATTGCAAGTTGTTGCGAGTCAGTGACTGCTTTAGTGTTAAAATATGGTGCTGTATTTTTAGGATAGTGTGTTTAAAATATCATTTTATGTAGATATCCACATTTATTTAATATTTTTCTTCTGCAGCTTTTATTGAAAATGCAATATTTGATATCTCAAAAACCTGATGTGATAGACAAAAACTGATGCCAGATTTGGAATCAGCACCCCAAAATTACCGTAAAACCCGTTGGAACACCTTATGCCAGAAAAAGTGTGTTGACCAGTGTTATCGATTGTTGCGTGTGGCGGGGTAAAGTGTGGGCACCTCCCCACCTGCGAAGATGAATTTGCGCTCTGGACAGAAGAGGCGCTCTGCCCGAGCTCCCTCGACTTGAGGATGCCCGTCCGCCGGCAGTGGAGGGAGCGAGCAATTGCAGAGCTGCGCCTTTGACAAAGTCACCAAAAGTCAAAAGGATGCGGCCGGGTGGGTACAGCGAGCGGTTCGTAGCGGCAGGAAGGATTGCGAGTTCAAATCACGGCCGATGGTGGAGTTTGGAGGTCGAATTACTCCGCCCATCATCGCTCCTCCCGAGCGGGGGTCGCTAAAGTGAGTACCACTTCGTGTGTGCAAAAGCATTCTAAACGAGTGCCACTTGTAGCTTTTTTTTTCATTTCTCTAAAAGCCGCAGAGAGAGAGCGAGAGAGAGAGCGAGAGAGAGAGTAGTGAGAGGAAAGAAAGGGTATGTCTCTTTTTTTTTTAAAGAGATATATTTAAATATAAAAGAGACGGTGCCAATCATCCTCGACCTGGGCCTGCAGAGGTCAAGGAATATCAACGCAGCCTCCATTCATGTTTCACAAAGCACAGTGCCTCGCCTTCGCCGGGCCTCAATGGGGCTCATTAAGGACCAGTCGCGCCGTAATTGTCTCAAAGCAGGATACAGCCGAGCTAGCTACAGGTAAGGTGATAGCGCCCGTGAGTGACGGGCAGTGGGACGCGGAGGAGGAGGCAGGAGGGGAGGGGGTGAGGGGGAGGTGAGGGGGAGAAGGCTGCGCGAGTGAGTGGTGGGGATTGGTATGAGACGGGCCAAAGAGGCAAAAAGGTGTGTTTGTGTGTGTCTGTGTGTGTGTGTCTGTATCTGTGTGTGTGTTTGTGTGTGTGTGTCTGTGTCTCTGTGTGTGTGTCTGTCTGTGTATCTGTGTGTGTTTGTGTGTGTCTGTGTGCGTGTTTGTCTGTGTGTGTTTGTGTGTGTGTTTGTGTGTGTGTCTGTGTGTGTGTCTGTGTGTGTGTGTGTCTGTGTGTGTTTCTGTGTGTGTGTGTGTCTGTGCGTGTTTGTGTGTGTGTCTGTGTGTGTTTGTGTGTGTGTATCTGTGTGTGTATCTGTGTGTGTTTGTGTGTGTGTCTGTGTGTGTTTGTGTGTGTGTGTATCTGTGTGTGTATCTGTGTGTGTTTGTGTGTGTCTGTGTGTGTGTCTGTGTGTGTCTGTGTGGTGTGTCTGTGTGTGTGTTTGTGTGTCTCTGTGTGTCTCTGTGTGTCTGTGTGTGTCTGTAAGCGTGTCTCCGTGTGTCTGTGTGCGTCTAGCAAAAACAACCCCCTACCTCCTCGTGGTGCCGGACGGCAACGTTGTGGTTGGCAGTGCCGCCCTTCATGGCGTCTGTAGCCACCACAGCGGCCAAATGGGGGCTCTGGGCGGGTGTGCTGGGCTGGTAACCCCTCCACCTTCAAATAACTACCACTAAACTACGAGTTAAACATGTAATAAGCTTGTGCCGGAGGCCCCGGGGGGACAGGCGTCTATGACGTCTCCTGGCCAAACCCCATTTGGCGGAGCCAGGAAACTGAATCCTTACCCTCGGGGCTCCTCCAGAAACAAAAAACCACTACGTGTGGCCACGTGGAATGTTCGAACGCTCACTGCGGAGGAGAGGCTGCCCACTCCTCTGTCGGGAGCTGGACCCGTGCCGCCTGGATCTCTGTGGTATTCAGGAGGTCCGGTGGACCGGCTCAGGCTCCTGCCACCATGAGGGGTGGACAGTCCTCTACTCGACGCAGGAGACTGCCAAACAATAGGGAGTGGCACACACACATGCACAAGCACACGCACACACGCACGCACAGAGAGCGACAGACAGACCGGAAGCTTTCCTAGCAGTGTGAGACTGTAATTGTTTCATGCTGTGCAAAGAGGCGAGTGGGAACCGCGGATCGCCTCTCTGCCTTTGCCTCTCAGCCACGCGTGGCGATCAGATTCTACTCGACGGGCACCATGGGCAAGCGAGCCAGAGCCCTGATAACAGCGACCTCCTGCATACCGGGCGAGGTAGTTAACATCTCGCCACCGCGGCGCCCCACATCCACTAGCAATAGAGACGGGCCATCGGGGTGGGGTGTATGCAGGGCAGGAAAGCGAATCACTCCGGGGCGGAGGAAACGGGATATCACGGTTATCTCCATGCCCCGATTGTTGTGCTTATCTGCATTCACCTAACCGAGTGCAAATACATTTCGATTTAAAGCTTCTTTCGTGACTGCAGGGATTCATCTTCTTGGTTCTTTCGGTAAAGTCACGTAGAAGGGAAGTCATAAAATAATAAAAATAAAACATAATAAAATAATTCTCACGACGTTTCGGCCACAACGCAAGCAGCCGTGCTCAGGTGAAGACCAGGTCTGTCGGGAAGACAGCGTCTAAATGACGCGTCTGAATGACGCTGTTTCACCGACAGACCTGGTCTTCACCTGAGAACGGCTGCTTGCGTTGTGGCCGAAACGTCGTGAGAATTATTTAATGTTCTATTTTTATTATTTTATTACTTCCCTTCTACGTGACTTTACCGAAAGAACCAAGAAGACGAGTGCAAATACATTCACAATGACCCCAGCAAACGCGCAAAGTAGGCCCAGCGTTGGCTGAACGTCGGTCCAACGTTTCAAACCACAAGCCTACACCGGCCCGACGTTGCACGTTGACTTGGAAGCTCATTATTATCATCTTCAGTAGGCATGGTCAATCGGATGACGGCTTCCCTAAGCCTCCGCCACCTCCGATTAGCACGGTCGTCTGCGTACGGTGCGAAAGAAGTTCAACATCACACATGTACGTACGGCTCGCATGGACTCGTCGAAACACAGATAGAGCGACGCCCCGGTGATTTACGTGGGGGATGCGTTCCTGAAAGTCGCGGAGACGAATTTCGACGAAACGACGTAAATCGATAACGAGACAGGAAGTAACGATGCCGTCAGCGACGTGAGTGCGGGGTTGAGGCTGTGTTCACGATAAAGTGACCACGTGCTTGCGAAACGGCGTTAACGGGATAGACGTTAACCGGGGTGTGACTTCATAGAACCTGGACAGGGTGGTCCAAAGGTGAGGACTCACATCGGCTTGTTTCATTTATTTTAACAATTGTCGAAACTGTATTTATTGCCGTATGAAATTAATTTAGGACGTGATTTGTATAGATGACAGCTGACTTCTTTAGCCGTGCATAGGAACTAATTTAGCTCGTTCATCTTTATTCAATTTTTTTTTACGTCACCTGAAAAGAAAGAAGAAATTTAGATATGAATAATGACAAAAGATTAAATATTAACTTAAAGAAAAATAAAAATGAAATGTTTTAATGCCAGTGTTAAAATAACAGACTGTTGGGGCAAGTGCTGTTAGCGAGCACCTATGAAGGCCGGCACAGCACACGATGGGGTGGGTGGCCAACACCGCGCCCGGCCGCCTTTGTCTCCCCAGTGGCGATGTTTACACACCGCACCAGATACTCATTGCAGGCTGAGTCGACTTAGGGGAGGCCCAGGACCGGTTCAGATAATCGTCGCTGGTGTTGGCCGAGGGCGGGAATCGAACTCTGGTCACTGGATTCATAGCGCAGCGCGCTAATCGCTGCACCACCGCTCCCCACAACATTAAAGACGAATATCCCTCTTGAGCCTTAACAGACTGTTGGGGCATACATCAAAATCACCACCAACACCTCCGCTTCTCTCACTCCCCACTCAATCCCTCCTCCTCCCACTCTCACTCTTTCCTCCCCCTCCTATACAATAATAATGATGTATTTATTTTAAACGATATTTTCACGCAAATGACACTCAACAAATGGCCGACATCAAAGTGTGGACGGAAACCCCCCACGGAGAAACACGACACGAACCCGATCAACGGTACGCGGAGACGACCTGACCACAACCCTCTTTTACTCCCACTCATCTTTCTTCTCCACCTCCACCGCCACCTCCTCCATCGCTGCTGAGTCAGGTTTCGTGCGGCCGTGCCCGGCACAGATTTTCCACCGTGCCCAGCAGGCGCGGTTCGCGTAACAGCCGCCACAATCACCGCCACTACCACCACCAACCTCCAACTCTGACCGCTCAATCCTCTCCCTCTCTCGCTGCTCCTCGACAAACAACAAAAAAACGTTTTTTTTTTCTTCCCACGAGCCGCGCCGCTTTCTCGAGAAACTTCCTTCGAACTCACCGCGAAGGAGCCGCGCCAAAGCGTGCGAAACGCGCAAACGACGGGAAAACTGCGTGGCCGGAGGCGAAACTTCGTCTCCGCGCCGCTCGCTCGATCTCTCGGCCACCGACCGCTAGGGCAGAGAACTGTGCAGACGAGGTGACGCCAGGTCGCGCCGGGGGCCCAAAAAGCTCGTCTCCGGGTTAATCCAGCCGTCTGGATGGAGTTACAATAAAAATGTTAAATAATACCTATGATTTTTCGATTTAAAGCTTTCGTGACTGCAGGCATTCATCTTCTTGGTTCTTTCGGTAAAGTCACGTTGAAGGGAAATAATAAAATAATAAAAATAAAACATTATAAAATAATTCTCACGACGTTTCGGCTACAACGCAAGCAGCCGTCCTCACCTGTTTAATTTTTATTATTTTATTATTTCCCTTCTACGTGACTTCACCGAAAGGAACCAAGAAGAGAAATATCTATGATATAAATATATATAGACATTCCCTGGACATATACGGGGGATGCTGCCACAGTGGGTGTAATTGTCAGATCGCAAATCCAGGAATCCGCGGTTCGATTCCATCTCCACGGAGATGCGTCCGAATGTCTGTGCAGTATTTACGTCCAAATTCCTTCGCACGAAACTTAATTTGGAGCTTTCGTGACTGCAGGAATTACTCTTTGGTTCTTTCGGTAAAGTGACGTAGAAAGAGAAAATAATAAATTAAATACTAGTATACGACGTTTCGATTGCAACACAAGCAATCATCAGCAGGTGTAAATGAAATAGACACACAAATCTAGTATACTTAGAAATGTAATGTAATACAACAGAGTCGGATAACAAAACAGCCACTCACCGTGCCACTCATTGACATGCTAATTTCTCTAACCCATCCCTCTCTCTCCGCTCCCGCCCCCTCTCTCTATTTAAGGCCTCGACACAGAGGCGTGATTTCTCTGTGTGCCTATGTATTTGTCTCTTTCAATGTATCTCTGTGATATCTGTCTGCTTTTATGTCTGTCTATATGTCTCTGGTTCTGTGTTTCATCTCTCTCTCTCAAATTTTGCATTCTCAGGAAGAACGTAATCAACCAGGTAGGGTGTTGACTGTTATGTTATCCGACTCTCTGTTGTATTACGTTACATTTATAAGTATATTAGATTTGTGTTTCTATTTCATTCTATTTCTTTCGCACGGTACGTAAGCCACGGGTGCCAATCAGAGGCACGAATCAACAACGCGGATTTCCAGATGAACGCGGTCGAGCGACAAACGCAGTGACGACAACGAGCGCGGTGCGCGTGCGCGGGGATTCATCTTCTTGGTTCTTTCGGTAAAGTCACGTAGAAGGGAAATAAAAAAATAATAAAAATAAAACAATAAAATACAATTCTCACGACGTTTTCGGCCACAACGCAAGCAGCCGTCCTCAGGTGAAGAACAGGTCTGTCAGAAAGATATTCAGACGCATGTCTTTCCGACAGACATGTTCACCTGAGGACGACTGCTTGCGTTGTGGCCGAAAACGTCGTGAGAATTGTATTTTATTATGTTTTATTTTTATTATTTTTTTATTTCCCTTCTACGTGACTTTACCGAAGGCGGGACACGAGCGCGCATCGTGGAAGGAGTGAAGGCGACGTGCGAAACGGAGGTCCCAAGTTGGAGAGTTGTTTGCGATCATTGCAAACTGTCGGCCGTGACCCACCAGAGGAGAACACGAGGACCTGGGATCGATCGACACTCTTCCCAGCAGTTCGCCGCACGCGAGTCGCTGAGGCCACCGCCCACGTAGCAAACGTAACAACAACAACAACATAATCACACGGCGTCACAAAAAGTCAGACCCCCCCCCCCTCAAATATGACGTCACAAAAAATCAAACATGCTTCAAATTGCTTTAAACTATTGTCATTGTAGTGCGTATTTAATGTGGCGCTGCACTCTGATGTTGTAGGAGAAGACATTTATTAAACAGTCTATTTAATTAAGTAGAGCGTGTTGTCTATATTTATTTAAAGTTGCGCATTTTGATGTGACGTCACATTTCTCAAACCCCCCCCCCCCCTCGTCACACATCGTCACAAATGTCTGACCCCCCCCCCCTCCCAGGTGCGTGACGTCATTTATGGGCGGCCCCTAGGTGCGAACAAGCGTGTACGTATCTCTATCTACGCCGGATAGAGCATCCCGTAAATCACGTGACCTCCGTGCGAACACGCCCACTCTGAATCCCTCCCCTTGCCCCGCCCACTGTGAAAACAGACGCTGCTCCGTGCAACAGCAGCAGCAGCAGCTGATGTAGCCTCTCCCTCCCTCATCCCTCATCTCTCCTGAGCCTCCGCTCTCGTTTCTCCGTTCATTTTCCTTACTTTTCCTCTCGTTTCCCATCGCCCCCTCTCTCTCTCTCTCGCTCTCTTACCGCTCCTGTTTCTTCCTCCACTCATTACGGCCTCGACTTCCTCGGCACCTTCCCCTGTCGTCGTCACGGCTACACACGTCTTATTCGACTGAACGGAGCTCATCATGAGCAGAGTGGAGGCCACTATCGAGGGGACCTCTAAAGATATATTTTTACTGGAGGACCTTCTGCCAACAGGGGTAGAAGAGTAAGACATTGCAGGGCTGCACCTTTATGTGCATATATATTCTTTAAAACCATGACTTCCTCAACAGCACCAAAAAAAACACCTCTGACATTTCTGCCTCAAGGTTGCTTCGCCTTCTAGTCACACGATCCCGCAGGAGTGGAAACATGTCTTGGTGAGGATGAAAAACACGACAAGAAATATTGTCTCTCATTTTTGTGTGTGTGTCTGTGTGTGTGTGTCTGTGTGTGTGTGTCTGTGTGTGTGTGGCTACCTCCGGTCATGTCTTATAACTCCACGGCTCACCTTCCTGTAACGCCTTTCCATCACGAGGTACCAGCGGTGGAGAGGAAGCCATGGGGGGTGTGAGTGGGTGTGTGTGAGGGTGTGTGGGTGTGAGTGTGTGTGTGAGGGTGTGTATGTATGTGAGGATGTGTATGTGAGGTTGAGTGTGTGTGAGTGTGTGAGGGTGTGTGTGGGTGTGCGTGTGTGAGGGTGTGTGTGTGTAGGTGTGTGTGTGTGTGTGTGTGTGTGTGTGAGTGTGTGTGAGGGTGTGTGTGTGTAGGTGTGTGTGGGTGTGTGTGTGTGAGGGTGTTTGTGTTGGTGTGCGTGTGTGTGTGAGGGTGTGTGTGAGGGTGTGTGTGAGGGTGTGTGGGTGCGTGTGTGTGTGTGTGAGGATGTGTGTGAGGGTGTGTGTGAGGGTGTGTGTGTGTGAGTGTGTGAGGGTGTGAGTCTGTGTGTGTCTGTGGGGAGCGGTAGTGTAGTGGTTAGCGCTACGCTGCGCTCTGAACCCGGCAATCCGGGTTCGATTCCCGGCCAACACCCAGTGACGATTATCTGAACCGGTCCTGGGCCTCCCCTAAGTCGACTCAGCCTCAAATAAGAACCTGGTGCGGTGTGTAAACACGCCACTGGGAAGACAAAGGCGGTCGGGCGTGGTGCTGGCCACCCACCTCCTCCTGTGCCGTTTCGGCCTTCATAGGTGCTCGCTAACAGCACTTGCCCCAACAGTCTGTTAAAGCTATACGGGGGATCTTTGTGTGGCGGTGTGTGTGTGTTGGGGGGGAGTGGTAGTGTCGCGGTTAGGAGGAGGATTATCTGAATCGGTCCCGGGCTTCCTCTAGGTCGACTAAGCCTCAAACGAGTACCTGGTGCGGTGTGTAAACATCGCTACTGGGGGGAGCGGTGGTGCAGCGGTTTAGCGCTGCGAAACAACCCGGCCACCCGAGTTCGATTCCCGCTGACGGCCAACATCAGCCACGATTTTTCTGAACCAGTCCTTGCCCTCCCCTAGGTCGACTCAGCCTTAAACACGAGTATCTCATGAGCACAGGGGAGGCAACAGAAGGCCGTGCGGTGGTGCTGGCCACCCACCCCCTCGTGTGCCGCTGCAGGCCTTCACAGCACTTGCCTCAACAGACTGCCGCAGGCTCTACGGGGGACCTTTGTCTTTATCTTTGTGTGCCACACGCGGTCACAGGGAGGACGCTGTCTTTCCTGAGACCGCCCGACTCCCCATTCATGTCGCCCGTTCTCGGCTCTCTTGGTTGTTGTTTTATTTTTTACAAATGCCGTTCGTGTCCTTCTGTCTTTGTGAACTGCGGTTTAGGTCCCTCGCCCCAGCTGCCATTCTTTTCAAGGGCGATATTAAACTGGTTTTTGTTTTATTCTTAGCAGGTACGGCCCCTCTGAGCTATGTCGCTTTTTTCTTTTTGTTTTCAAGAAACGACCTGACCATCACGGATGATAACTCGACGAAGTGGCTCGTCACGTGGCAATGTATCGCCACCGAACACTCTAAACGCGGGACGTTGAATCGAAATGTGGAGGGGAAAACCCGGAGGACCACGGAGAAAAATTCACGCGACCACGGGGAGAGAGAGACACCGCAAACTCCAAAATAGACAGCAGCAGCAGGCGTCAGAGTCGGGATCGAACCCACGGCCTCCTGTATAGCAGGCGAGGTAGTTAACATCTCCTAGCCACCGTGATGATGAGAGAGAGAGAGACGCAAACTCCAAAATATACAGCAGCAGCAGGCGTCAGAGTCGGGATCGAACGCACGACCTCCTGTATACCAGGCGAGGTAGCTAACATCTCCTAGCCACCGTGATGATGAGAGAGAGAGAGACGCAAACTCCAAAATATACAGCAGCAGCAGGCATCAGAGTCGGGATCGAACCCAAGCCCTCCTGTATACCAGGCGAGGTAGCTAACATCTCCTAGCCACCGTGATGACGATGAGAGAGAAAGAGAGACACGCAAACTTCAAATATACAACAGCGGGCATCAGGTTCGTGATCGAACCCAAGCCCTCCTGTACACCAGGCGAGGTAGCTAACACCCCCCCCACGACCTTGCCCCAACCCCCATCACCGCCATAAGTGAAGCTCAGGCGACAGCTGCTCTCTCGTAGGAGACCCACTCAGCCATGCACGGGGGGGGAGGCGGGGGGGGGGGTTCCTGCACGACACCAAGGGGCGGTAGACTCAGACCACTTCGGGGCTTTAATTGAGCAGCGAAGACGCCGCTGAGCTCGGCGACACGAGAAGAGACTCAAGCAACGCCTTGAATAGAATATATGGGGCCGTCCATAAATGACGTCACGCGATTTTGGACGATTTTTTACCCCCCCGCCCCTCGTCACACGGCGTCACAAAAAGTCAGACCCCCCCCTCGAATATGACGTCACAAAGCTCTACACCCCCCCCCCGAAAAATAAAACATGCTTCAAAACGCTTTAAACTATTGTCATTGTAGTGCGTATTTAATGTGGCGCTGCACTCTGATGTTGTAGGAGAAAACATTTATTTAAAGTCTATTTAATTAAGTGGAACGTGTTGTCTATATGTATTTAAAGTTGCGCATTTTGATGTGACGTCACATTTCTCAACCCCCCCTCCCCCCCTCTCTATGAGTCGATATGAGTCTCTATGAGTCTCTGTGAGTCTCTATGAGTCGATATGAGTCTCTATGAGTCTCTGTGAGTTTCTATGAGTCTATGTGAGTCTCCATGCATGTCTATCAGTCTCTGTGAGTCTCCATGCATGTCTATGAGTCTCTGTGAGTCTCTGTGAGTCTCCATGCATGTCTATGAGTCTCTGTGAGTCTCGATGCATGTCTATGAGTCTCTGTGAGTCTCCATGCATGTCTATGAGTCTCTGTGAGTCTCTGTGAGTCTCCATGCATGTCTATGAGTCTCTGTGAGTCTCCATGCATGTCTATGAGTCAATGTGAGTCTCCATGCATGTCTATGAGTCTCTGTGAGTCTCCATGCATGTCTAATGCATCTCTATGAGTCTCTGTGAGTCTCCATGCATGTCTATGAGTCTCTGTGAGTCTCCATGCATGTCTATGAGTCTCTGTGAGTTTCCATGCATGTCTATGAGTCTCTGTGAGTCTCCATGCATGTCTATGAGTCTCTGTGAGTTTCCATGCATGTCTATGAGTCTCTGTGAGTCTCTGTGAGTCTCCATGCATGTCTATGAGTCTCTGTGAGTCTCCATGCATGTCTATGAGTCTCTGTGAGTCTCCATGCATGTCTAATGGATCTCTATGAGTCTCTGTGAGTCTCCATGCATGTCTATGAGTCTCTGTGAGTCTCCATGCATGTCTATGAGTCTATGTGAGTCTCCATGCATGTCTATGAGTCTCTGTGAGTCTCCATGCATGTCTAATGCATCTCTATGAGTCTCTGTGAGTCTCCATGCAAGTCTATGAGTCTCTGTGAGTCTCCATGCATGTCTATGAGTCTCTGTGAGTCTCCATGCATGTCTATGAGTCTCTGTGAGTCTCCATGCATGTCTATGAGTCTCTGTGAGTCTCCATGCATGTCTATGAGTCTCTGTGAGTCTCTGTGAGTCTCCATGCATGTCTATGAGTCTCTGTGAGTCTCCATGCATGTCTATGAGTCTCTGTGAGTCTCCATGCATGTCTATGAGTCTTTGTGAGTCTCCATGCATGTCTATGAGTCTCTGTGAGTCTCCATGCATGTCTATGAGTCTCTGTGAGTCTCCATGCATGTCTATGAGTCTCTGTGAGTCTCCATGCATGTCTATGAGTCTCTGTGAGTCTCCATGCATGTCTATGAGTCAATGTGAGTCTCCATGCATGTCTATGAGTCTCTGTGAGTCTCCATGCATGTCTAATGCATCTCTATGAGTCTCTGTGAGTCTCCATGCATGTCTATGAGTCTCTGTGAGTCTCCATGCATGTCTATGAGTCTCTGTGAGTTTCCATGCATGTCTATGAGTCTCTGTGAGTCTCCATGCATGTCTATGAGTCTCTGTGAGTTTCCATGCATGTCTATGAGTCTCTGTGAGTCTCTGTGAGTCTCCATGCATGTCTATGAGTCTCTGTGAGTCTCCATGCATGTCTATGAGTCTCTGTGAGTCTCCATGCATGTCTAATGGATCTCTATGAGTCTCTGTGAGTCTCCATGCATGTCTATGAGTCTCTGTGAGTCTCCATGCATGTCTATGAGTCTATGTGAGTCTCCATGCATGTCTATGAGTCTCTGTGAGTCTCCATGCATGTCTAATGCATCTCTATGAGTCTCTGTGAGTCTCCATGCATGTCTATGAGTCTCTGTGAGTCTCCATGCATGTCTATGAGTCTCTGTGAGTCTCCATGCATGTCTATGAGTCTCTGTGAGTCTCCATGCATGTCTATGAGTCTCTGTGAGTCTCCATGCATGTCTATGAGTCTCTGTGAGTCTCTGTGAGTCTCCATGCATGTCTATGAGTCTCTGTGAGTCTCCATGCATGTCTATGAGTCTCTGTGAGTCTCCATGCATGTCTATGAGTCTCTGTGAGTCTCCATGCATGTCTATGAGTCTCTGTGAGTCTCCATGCATGTCTATGAGTCTCTGTGAGTCTCCATGCATGTCTATGAGTCTCTGTGAGTCTCCATGCATGCCTATGAGTCTATGTGAGTCTCCATGCATGTCTATGAGTCTCTGTGAGTCTCCATGCATGTCTATGAGTCTATGTGAGTCTCGATGCATGTCTAATGAATCTCTATGAGTCTCTGTAAGTCTCCATGCATGTCTATGAGTCTCTGTGAGTCTCCATGCATGTCTAATGAATCTCTATGAGTCTCTGTGAGTCTCCATGCATGTCTATGAGTCTCTGTGAGTCTCCATGCATGTCTATAAGTCTATGTGAGTCTCCATGCATGTCTATGAGTCTCTGTGAGTCTCCATGCATGTCTATGAGTCTATGTGAGTCTCCATACATGTCTATGAGTCTCTGTGAGTCTCCATGCATGTCTATGAGTCTATGTGAGTCTCCATGCATGTCTATGAGTCTCTGTGAGTCTCCATGCATGTCTATGAGTCTATGTGAGTCTCCATGCATGTCTATGAGTCTCTGTGAGTCTCCATGCATGTCTATGAGTCTCTGTGAGTCTCCATGCATGTCTATGAGTCTATGTGAGTCTCCATGCATGTCTATGAGTCTCTGTGAGTCTCCATGCATGTCTATGAGTCTCTGTGAGTCTCCATGCATGTCTATGAGTCTCTGTGAGTCTCCATGCATGTCTATGAGTCTATGCGAGTCTCCATGCATGTCTATGAGTCTATGTGAGTCTCCATGCATGTCTATGAGTCTATGTGAGTCTCCATGCATGTCTATGAGTCTCTGTGAGTCTCCATGCATGTCTATGAGTCTATGTGAGTCTCCATGCATGTCTATGAGTCTCTGTGAGTCTCCATGCATGTCTATGAGTCTCTGTGAGTCTCCATGCATGTCTATGAGTCTATGTGAGTCTCCATGCATGTCTATGAGTCTCTGTGAGTCTCCATGCATGTCTATGAGTCTCTGTGAGTCTCCATGCATGTCTATGAGTCTATGTGAGTCTCCATGCATGTCTATGAGTCTCTGTGAGTCTCCATGCATGTCTATGAGTCTATGTGAGTCTCCATGCATGTCTATGAGTCTATGTGAGTCTCCATGCATGTCTATGAGTCTCTGTGAGTCTCCATGCATGTCTATGAGTCTATGTGAGTCTCCATGCATGTCTATGAGTCTCTGTGAGTCTCCATGCATGTCTATGAGTCTCTGTGAGTCTCCATGCATGTCTATGAGTCTATGTGAGTCTCCATGCATGTCTATGAGTCTCTGTGAGTTTCTCGGCACTTCAACCCGCACAGACTCCACAGGCGGCTGCCACCTCGACCCGTCCCCGAGGGAGGGGGGAGGTGGTGGGGGAGGGGGGCGGGGGAGGGGGAGGGGGGAGGGGGAGGGGGGAGGGGGAGAGGGGGGGTCTCTGTGGAAAGTTCAAAAGTTTGAGCGAGCGACGGTCAAAGAGTCAAGAACACCGCGTGGCCGCGTGCCAAACTCTCCCGGGAAAACAAGAGAGCGAGCGAGAGAGACAAGGCACCCGTCCTCGCGTCTTCCTCCTACCCCCCCCTGCCCCCCACCCTGCCCCCCCACCGCCCCCCCCCCCCACTGCCCCCACCCCCCCTCTTCCAACCCAGAGATGGTGATTCCTCGACCACCACCGGGGCACGAACAAAGAAGGGAATTGGCGCGTCGCGAAATAAACTAATTAGCTCGCGATTCGGGACTCACACGGCGGGGGGGGGTGGGGTGGAGCGGGGGGGGGGTGAAGCGGGGGGGTGGAGCGGGGGTGGTGGAGTGGGGGGGGAGTGGGGGGTGGTGGAGAGGGGGGGGTGGAGTGGGGGGGGTGGTGGAGTGGGGGGGGGAGTGGGGGGGGTGGTGCGGGGGTGGTGGAGCGGGGGGGGGTGAAGCGGGGGGGTGGAGAGGGGGGGGTGGAGTGGGGGGTGGTGGAGAGGGGGGTGGAGCGGGGGGGTGGTGGAGTGGGGGGGGGTGGAGTGGGGGGGGGAGTGGGGGGTGGTGGAGAGGGGGGTGGAGCGGGGGGGTGGTGGAGTGGGGGGGGGGTGGAGTGGGGGGGGGAGTGGGGGGTGGTGGAGAGGGGGGTGGAGCGGGGGGGTGGTGGAGAGGGGGGGTGGTGGAGCGGGGGGGGGAGTGGGGGGTGGTGGAGAGGAGGGTGGAGCGGGGGGGTGGTGGAGTGGGGGGGGGGTGGAGTGGGGGGGGGGAGTGGGGGGTGGTGGAGAGGGGGGTGGAGCGGGGGGGTGGTGGAGCGGGGAGGGGAGTGGGGGTGGTGGAGAGGGGGGGTGGTGGAGTGGGGGGGGAGTGGGGGGTGGTGGAGAGGGGGGTGGAGCGGGGGGGTGGTGGATAGGGGGGGTGGTGGAGTGGGGGGGGAGTGGGGGGTGGTGGAGAGGGGGGTGGAGCGGGGGGGGTGGAGTGGGGGGGGTTGGTGGAGTGGGGGGGGGGAGTGGGGGGTGGTGGAGAGGGGGGTGGAGTGGGAGAGTGGTGGAGTGGGGGGGGGGGTTTCGCTGCGAGTATTTTTAGGAGATCCTCGACAAATCGCGACTGCGGCCCGCATAATCATCAATTATTTTGGAGATAAACGGGTTTGATGTCACAACAGGTTTGTCAGACACCGGTGTAGGAAGAGGGCAATGGGGGCGGGGGGGCGGGGGGGCGGGGGGGCGGGGGGGCGGGGGGGCGGTGAGTGGAGGGGCGGGGTTGGGGGGGGGGAGATGCACCAACCTCCTCGGCTCGGCGTCGGGACAATGGGAGCGCAGATTTGGCGATGGGCGCGCAGGCTGGAAAACAACCTTCGCCAAAGCTGAGTCAATATGTCAAGAAATGCGCAACGCTCAATCGTGCGTCTGTCGCGTACGTTTCCGCTTTTGTTGTCGGACGTGTAGGGGAAGAGGAGGAGGAGGAGGAGGGTGCGGAGAGCCTCAGATCACGACCACCTCGGGCGGTCCCTAGTGGCCTTCAATGCCCCCCCCACCCCCCCCCCACAATGCACCACGAGTGACAACACCCTCCATCATCATCATCAGTGTGCTGATCTTAAAGGTGCATTGGAAAATGTTGATATTCCGACTGATGCTCCTGCTGTTGTGGAGTGACTCATGCAGCCAGCTATGGCTACAGGGTTTGGTGGTACATGCATGTTTATGAGTCTCTGTGAGTCTCTATGCATGTCTATGAGTCTCTGTGAGTCTCGATGCATGTCTATGAGTCTCTGTGAGTCTCCATGCATGTCTATGAGTCTCTGTGAGTCTCTGTGAGTCTCCATGCATGTTTATGAGTCTCTGTGAGTCTCTATGCATGTCTATGAGTCTCTGTGAGTCTCCATGCATGTCTAATGAATCTCTATGAGTCTCTGTGAGTCTCCATGCATGTTTATGAGTCTCTGTGAGTCTCTATGCATGTCTATGAGTCTCTGTGAGTCTCTGTGAGTCTCTATGCATGGCTATGAGTCTCTGTGAGTCTCTATGCATGGCTATGAGTCTCTGTGAGTCTCCCCCCATCCCCCCACAATGCACCACGAGTGACAACACCCTCCATCATCATCATCAGTGTGCTGATCTTAAAGGTGCATTGGAAAATGTTGATATTCCGACTGATGAACCTGCTATTGTGGAGTGACTCATGCAGCCAGCTATGGCTGCAGGGTCTGGTGGTACATGTTGTTAACGTCGTTCATTGTGAAAATTCGGTCACAGTTCCTATGATCACTGTTACATTGCTTTCATGGCTTTATTTTGGTGATTTCGAAAAGTTTTTTGGTTTGGCCATGTTTGTTTGTTGTAGTACGGAGTTAGACTGATGGCCTTAATCTAAGTTGTCTTGTGGTTGTTGTTGTTGTTTGACTTGCATCCCACTGGGATTTTTGCACACAGCGTTGGTGTACGGTGGTTTTTCTGCAATATTTTGCTGTCTTTTCTTGGATTTTCTGTTTTGCACTCAGTCACATATTCACTTTAAGATGTTTTCTTGTTCATGTTTTTGTTTGTTGCGGTTGCACCCGATTCAAGAGCCGAATGGCTCACAGGTCCATACCAAATAAATAAACTTGAAACTTGAACTTGATCGTCGCCGTCGTCGTGTTGCTGTCGAAGCCGACCCAATGGTTCCACACGCGTCGCGGCAGTGGCCACGTGCTCTGGGACCACGTGGGGCGAGCCGGCGTGACGATGTTCGCGCTCGTGCTGCGTGGCTCGCCGTACTCTGCCTGGGATTGTACGCGCCCGTTGTGTGTGTGTGTGATTGTGTGTGTGAGTGTGTGTGTGTGTGGTTGTGTGTGTGTGATTGTGTGTGTGGTTGTGTGTGTGTGGCTGTGTGTGTGTGATTGTGTGTGTGGTTGTGTGTGTGTGATTGTGTGCGTGTGTGTGATTGTGTGATTTTGTAAGTGTGATTTTGTGTGATTGTGTGTGTGTGATTGTGTGTGTGTGATTGTGTATGTGTGTAATTGTGTGTGTGTGATTGTGTGTGTGTGATTGTGTGTGTGTGATTGTGTGTGTGTGATTGTGTATGTGTGATTTTGTGTGATTGTGTGTGTGTGTAATTGTGTGTGTGTGATTGTGTGTGTGCGTGTGTGTGTGATTGTGCGTGTGTGATTGTGTGTGTGTGTGTGATTGTGTGTGTGTGATTGTGTGTGTGTGTGTGCGTGTGTGTGGGGAGCGGTAGTGTAGCGGTTAGCGCGCTGCGCTACGAACCCGGCGACACGGGTTCGATTCCCGCTCACGGCCAAAACCAGTGACGATTATCTGAACCGGTCGTGGGCATTGCCATGGTCGAATCAGCCTCAAATGAGTAGCTGGCGCGGTGTGTAAATGTAATGTAGTAACTCGGCGGGAGACGACTTCACGGGTAGCACACTCTTTATTTCACCAACTTCGGTTCACAGGCGACTAACCCCCACTGTAGTATCTCGGGTGACTAACACCCACTTGGTTACTCGGGTGACTAACACCCACTTGGTTACCCGGGTGACTAACACCCACTTAGCTACTCGGGTGACTAACACCCACTTGGTTACTCGGGTGACTAACACCCACTTAGCTACTCGGGTGACTAACACCCACTTAGCTACTCGGGTGACCAACACCCACTGAGCTACTCGGGTGACCAACACCCACTTAGCTACTCTGGCGACTAACGCCCACTGAGCTACTCGGGTGACCAACACCCACTTAGCTACTCTGGCGACTAACGCCCACTGAGCTACTCGGGTGACCAACACCCACTTAGCTACTCTGGCGACTAACGCCCACTGAGCTACTCGGGTGACCAACACCCACTTAGCTACTCTGGCGACTAACGCCCACTGAGCTACTCGGGACACACCCTGCCGGGGTGTCCGTCTCGACTGTGGGTCCCCCAGTCCCGACCCACGTGGGCGTCGGACCACGGGTCCCACAGTCTCGCCTCCGAGCCACACAGGGCCCCGGTCCCTACAAGGACAGCAGGACTAGGGGTCTCGGGGCACTAGGTCTTCAACTCCGTCTTCGATCTTCAACTGGTTAACAACCCCGAGTGCTCTCGCGCGTCCCCCTTTATACCCCACCTGCGGACGTCGCTGAGAGCACCCATCCTATTTGACCAATCACTGGGCACTCGCTACGATCCTGTTTTCCCACATCTCAGCGTGCCTCACCACCCACGCCGCGCCGCCCCGTCATCCGTCACTCCCGGCGCGCGCGTCCATACCACGCCCACAACGCGTGCCCAACCCCGCACCCCGTGCCGCCCCGTGATCCATCACTGTCACAGTCGGCGCGCGTCAACACCACCACTACACAAACATCGTCACTAGGGAGACAAAGGCGGCAGGGCGTGGTGCTGGCCACCCACCCCCTCGTGTGCCGTGCCGGCCTTCATAGGTGCTCGCTAACAGCACTTGCCCAGAAAGTCTGTTAAGGCTACCGACAGACCCAAAGAAGATGAATTCCTGCAGTAACGAAAGCTTTAAGTCAAGATTAATGTGGGGGATCTGCGTCCTATAATCCGGTAGCTGTGTGTGTGTGTGTAACAGATTTGTGTAAATTTCGATTTAAAGCTTTCGTGACTGCAGGGATTCATCTTCTTGGTTCTTTCGGTAAAGTCACGTAGAAGGGAAATAATAAAATAATAAAAATAAAACAAAATAATTCTCACCACGTTTCGGCCTGCTTGCGTTGTGGCCGAAACGTCGTGAGAATTATTTTATTATGTTAAAAAAAATTTTCCCTTCTACGTGACTTTACCGAAAGAACCAAGAAGATTTGTGTAACTTTATTGGCACCGGTCACAAATTTAGGAGTGCGTCTTTCCAGAGCATACTCTTTGGTTCTTTCGATAAAGTCACGTGGGTATAAAATAAAATAAATCACGACGTTTCGGGCGCAACACAAGCGTCCATCATCAGGTGGCGAAAGCATCTTATGACCTGTAAAATGTTGTACTGTACTTTTTGTATTGACCCCCGAGATTATGATGGGCAGAGTTGATCCGCAACCAGGATTTGAACTCGCTGCCTTCTCATTGCAATGATCCACCACTCACCGATTCCACCACGGTCACTCGCTCAGCAGCGGTCATCCTCCCCCTTGTCGCTCTACTGGCGCCAGAGGTCGCACCCGGGTACCCGATACCCGTACCCTACCCGATACCCGGCTTCCCGTACCCGGCCGGGTATCGGGTAGGGTACGGGTATCGGGTAACCGATTGCGACCTCTGGGATGAAGCCATGTTGCAGGCGCGGGTGGGTTGATTCTAGGAACTTGAATTGTGAGAAGAGGCAAGACGTTGGGAAATGAGTGACAAACGGTGACTCACCAGTGACTCACGGTCTACCCGTACCCGGCCGCACCAGGGTCGCAAACGGGTACCCGTACCCGTACCCGGCCGGGTAGCCGGGTATCGGGTATACAACCACGCGCGCGCATCACCGATGTGGTGGCGACAGCGGCGCTGCGTGGCTGAGATGCTTCTTCTGCCACTCTGAGCTCTTGGTGTAAGTAAAACAAAAAGTAACAACGAAAATCTTATACGACTACGTCCGCACCTCCGACTGGCACGGTTGGCTACGTAGTCGAGGTTTTTTTTTTTTGGGGGGGGGGGGTGGTTAGATCGCGTAAATGTATAAATGTGTCGTTAAAACCCGCCACCACCCGACACAGCCAACGAGTAAGGGTTGGCTATGTCGGCTGGTGTCACCCTTCCTAGTTGGTTGTGTCTGGTGGTGTCACCCTTACTAGTTGGTTGTGTCTGGTGGTGTCACCCTTCCTAGTTGGCTGTGTCTGGTGGTGTCACCCTTACTAGTTGGCTGTGTCTGGTGGTGTCACCCTTCCTAGTTGGTTGTGTCCGGTGGTGTCACCCTTCCTAGTTGGTTGTGTCTGGTGGTGTCACCCTTCCTAGTTGGTTGTGTCTGGTGGTGTCACCCTTCCTAGTTGGTTGTGTCCGGTGGTGTCACCCTTACTAGTTGGTTGTGTCTGGTGGTGTCACCCTTCCTAGTTGGCTGTGTCTGGTGGTGTCACCCTTACTAGTTGGCTGTGTCTGGTGGTGTCACCCTTCCTAGTTGGTTGTGTCCGGTGGTGTCACCCTTCCTAGTTGGTTGTGTCTGGTGGTGTCACCCTTCCTAGTTGGCTGTGTCTGGTGGTGTCACCCTTCCTAGTTGGTTGTGTCCGGTGGTGTCACCCTTACCAGTTGGTTGTGTCTGGTGGTGTCACCCTTCCTAGTTGGTTGTGTCTGGTGGTGTCACCCTTCCTAGTTGGTTGTGTCCGGTGGTGTCACCCTTACCAGTTGGTTGTGTCTGGTGGTGTCACCCTTCCTAGTTGGCTGTGTCTGGTGGTGTCACCCTTCCTAGTTGGCTGTGTCTGGTGGTGTCACCCTTCCTAGTTGGTTGTGTCTGGTGGTGTCACCCTTCCTAGTTGGCTGTGTCTGGTGGTGTCACCCTTCCTAGTTGGTTGTGTCTGGTGGTGTCACCCTTCCTAGTTGGCTGTGTCTGGTGGTGTCACCCTTACTAGTTGGCTGTGTCTGGTGGTGTCACCCTTCTTAGTTGGCTGTGTCTGGTGGTGTCACCCTTCCTAGTTGGCTGTGTCTGGTGGTGTCACCCTTACTAGTTGGTTGTGTCTGGTGGTGTCACCCTTCCTAGTTGGTTGTGTCTGGTGGTGTCACCCTTCCTAGTTGGCTGTGTCTGGTGGTGTCACCCTTCCTAGTTGGCTGTGTCTGGTGGTGTCACCCTTCCTAGTTGGCTGTGTCTGGTGGTGTCACCCTTCCTAGTTGGCTGTGTCTGGTGGTGTCACCCTTCCTAGTTGGCTGTGTCTGGTGGTGTCACCCTTCCTAGTTGGTTGTGTCTGGTGGTGTCACCCTTACTAGTTGGTTGTGTCTGGTGGTGTCACCCTTCCTAGTTGGTTGTGTCTGGTGGTGTCACCCTTACCAGTTGGTTGTGTCTGGTGGTGTCACCCTTACTAGTTGGCTGTGTCTGGTAGTGTCACCCTTCCTAGTTGGTTGTGTCTAGTGGTGTCACCCTTACTAGTTGGTTGTGTCTGGTGGTGTCACCCTTCCTAGTTGGTTGTGTCTGGTGGTGTCACCCTTACTAGTTGGTTGTGTCTGGTGGTGTCACCCTTCCTAGTTGGCTGTGTCTGGTGGTGTCACCCTTCCTAGTTGGTTGTGTCTGGTGGTGTCACCCTTCCTAGTTGGTTGTGTCTGGTGGTGTCACCCTTCCTAGTTGGCTGTGTCTGGTGGTGTCACCCTTACTAGTTGGTTGTGTCTGGTGGTGTCACCCTTCCTAGTTGGTTGTGTCTGGTGGTGTCACCCTTCCTAGTTGGCTGTGTCTGGTGGTGTCACCCTTACTAGTTGGCTGTGTCTGGTGGTGTCACCCTTACTAGTTGGCTGTGTCTGGTGGTGTCACCCTTCCTAGTTGGCTGTGTCTGGTGGTGTCACCCTTACTAGTTGGTTGTGTCTGGTGGTGTCACCCTTACTAGTTGGCTGTGTCTGGTGGTGTCACCCTTCCTAGTTGGCTGTGTCTGGTGGTGTCACCCTTACTAGTTGGCTGTGTCTGGTGGTGTCACCCTTCCTAGTTGGCTGTGTCTGGTGGTGTCACCCTTCCTAGTTGGTTGTGTCTGGTGGTGTCACCCTTCCTAGTTGGTTGTGTCTGGTGGTGTCACCCTTCCTAGTTGGCTGTGTCTGGTGGTGTCACCCTTACTAGTTGGTTGTGTCTGGTGGTGTCACCCTTCCTAGTTGGCTGTGTCTGGTGGTGTCACCCTTCCTAGTTGGCTGTGTCTGGTGGTGTCACCCTTACTAGTTGGCTGTGTCTGGTGGTGTCACCCTTACTAGTTGGTTGTGTCTGGTGGTGTCACCCTTCCTAGTTGGTTGTGTCTGGTGGTGTCACCCTTCCTAGTTGGTTGTGTCTGGTGGTGTCACCCTTACTAGTTGGCTGTGTCTGGTGGTGTCACCCTTCCTAGTTGGTTGTGTCTGGTGGTGTCACCCTTCCTAGTTGGTTGTGTCTGGTGGTGTCACCCTTCCTAGTTGGTTGTGTCTGGTGGTGTCACCCTTACTAGTTGGCTGTGTCTGGTGGTGTCACCCTTCCTAGTTGGTTGTGTCTGGTGGTGTCACCCTTCCTAGTTGGTTGTGTCTGGTGGTGTCACCCTTCCTAGTTGGCTGTGTCTGGTGGTGTCACCCTTACTAGTTGGTTGTGTCTGGTGGTGTCACCCTTCCTAGTTGGTTGTGTCTGGTGGTGTCACCCTTCCTAGTTGGTTGTGTCTGGTGGTGTCACCCTTCCTAGTTGGTTGTGTCTGGTGGTGTCACCCTTCCTAGTTGGTTGTGTCTGGTGGTGTCACCCTTCCTAGTTGGTTGTGTCTGGTGGTGTCACCCTTACTAGTTGGTTGTGTCTGGTGGTGTCACCCTTCCTAGTTGGCTGTGTCTGGTGGTGTCACCCTTCCTAGTTGGCTGTGTCTGGTGGTGTCACCCTTACTAGTTGGCTGTGTCTGGTGGTGTCACCCTTCCTAGTTGGTTGTGTCTGGTGGTGTCACCCTTCCTAGTTGGCTGTGTCTGGTGGTGTCACCCTTCCTAGTTGGTTGTGTCTGGTGGTGTCACCCTTCCTAGTTGGTTGTGTCTGGTGGTGTCACCCTTACTAGTTGGTTGTGTCTGGTGGTGTCACCCTTCCTAGTTGGCTGTGTCTGGTGGTGTCACCCTTACTAGTTGGTTGTGTCTGGTGATGTCACCCTTCCTAGTTGGTTGTGTCTGGTGATGTCACCCTTCCTAGTTGGTTGTGTCTGGTGGTGTCACCCTTACTAGTTGGTTGTGTCTGGTGATGTCACCCTTCCTAGTTGGCTGTGTCTGGTGGTGTCACCCTTCCTAGTTGGTTGTGTCTGGTGGTGTCACCCTTCCTAGTTGGTTGTGTCTGGTGATGTCACCCTTCCTAGTTGGTTGTGTCTGGTGGTGTCACCCTTCCTAGTTGGTTGTGTCTGGTGGTGTCACCCTTACTAGTTGGTTGTGTCTGGTGATGTCACCCTTCCTAGTTGGCTGTGTCTGGTGGTGTCACCCTTCCTAGTTGGTTGTGTCTGGTGGTGTCACCCTTCCTAGTTGGTTGTGTCTGGTGATGTCACCCTTCCTAGTTGGCTGTGTCTGGTGGTGTCACCCTTCCTAGTTGGCTGTGTCTGGTGGTGTCACCCTTACTAGTTGGCTGTGTCTGGTGGTGTCACCCTTCCTAGTTGGCTGTGTCTGGTGGTGTCACCCTTCCTAGTTGGCTGTGTCTGGTGGTGTCACCCTTACTAGTTGGCTGTGTCTGGTGGTGTCACCCTTCCTAGTTGGTTGTGTCTGGTGGTGTCACCCTTCCTAGTTGGTTGTGTCTGGTGATGTCACCCTTCCTAGTTGGCTGTGTCTGGTGGTGTCACCCTTCCTAGTTGGCTGTGTCTGGTGGTGTCACCCTTCCTAGTTGGCTGTGTCTGGTGGTGTCACCCTTCCTAGTTGGCTGTGTCTGGTGGTGTCACCCTTACTAGTTGGCTGTGTCTGGTGGTGTCACCCTTCCTAGTTGGCTGTGTCTGGTGATGTCACCCTTCCTAGTTGGCTGTGTCTGGTGGTGTCACCCTTACTAGTTGGCTGTGTCTGGTGGTGTCACCCTTCCTAGTTGGCTGTGTCTGGTGGTGTCACCCTTCCTAGTTGGTTGTGTCTGGTGGTGTCACCCTTACTAGTTGGTTGTGTCTGGTGGTGTCACCCTTCCTAGTTGGCTGTGTCTGGTGGTGTCACCCTTACTAGTTGGCTGTGTCTGTGGTGTCACCCTTCCTAGTTGGTTGTGTCTGGTGGTGTCACCCTTCCTAGTTGGCTGTGTCTGGTGGTGTCACCCTTCCTAGTTGGTTGTGTCTGGTGGTGTCACCCTTCCTAGTTGGCTGTGTCTGGTGGTGTCACCCTTCCTAGTTGGCTGTGTCTGGTGGTGTCACCCTTACTAGTTGGCTGTGTCTGGTGGTGTCACCATTACTAGTTGGCTGTGTCTGGTGGTGTCACCCTTCCTAGTTGGTTGTGTCTGGTGGTGTCACCCTTCCTAGTTGGCTGTGTCTGGTGGTGTCACCCTTACTAGTTGGCTGTGTCTGGTGGTGTCACCATTACTAGTTGGCTGTGTCTGGTGGTGTCACCCTTCCTAGTTGGTTGTGTCTGGTGGTGTCACCCTTCCTAGTTGGCTGTGTCTGGTGGTGTCACCCTTACTAGTTGGCTGTGTCGGCTGGTGGCGGGTTTTAACGACACATGTATATACTTACGCCATCTAACCCAAAAACAACTCCATTGTGGATGACATTGCTCGCGAAAGCCCACCGCGTGTCGACCCCACGGTTGACTACGTACGGTGCGAAAGAAACGTCAGCGCACGCGGGGCGCAGAACAGCCACGACAAGACCCACGTGGCGCTCGCAGCAGCGGCCGCGACAACAACAAAAATCCCGACCGGAACACAATATTGATGGAATGCGCTCCTCCTCCTCCTCCTCTCCGTGATTATTGTTATTCTTCTAACTTCTAAAAGGGAGAGACACGCGGACGCATGAGGAATGCATATTTCGCAATAATTGTCTTGCTGTTCTGCCCGCGGAGCGTGAAGTGCCGCGTACGTGCGCGTGTGTGCGTGCGTATTTGTGTGTGTGTGTGCGTGTGTGTGTGTGCGTGTGTG
>NC_136314.1:7007334-7156962 GCF_964198595.1 Lampetra fluviatilis
AACACTCAGTGAGCCTTTCCTGCCTAAATAAATATCACAGTGATATGAAATTTAAAAAAATCCATAACATCTCGCAAAAGTCCCTTTTAACAGATTTCCCCAGGGGGGGGGGGGGCCTTGGGGGATGGGGGGCGGGGGGAGGAGGAGGTGGTGGTGGGGGGGGGGGCAAACATTCTGACGCAGATGTTCGCTGTCACCTGCATCTGCTGCTGCTGCTGCTGCAGCTGCAGCAGCGAGGGCCAAACCACACGCGCATTTCCCGTAAAGTTGCCTCGCCCGATGGACGGACAACCACGTGCTCGTCCCTTCAACGTCAACAAAGACAAAGGTGTCCAACCCCCCCCCCCCCCCCCCGTATAGCCTCAACAGACGTTCGGGGCAAGTGCCGCGAGCTAGTTGTTCAGATTATGTATTTGACACGGGAGGAATCGTATGAGCGATAATGCTCGTATTCTTGGTTCTTTCTGTACAGTCACGTAGCAGGGAAATAATAAAATAATAGAAATATAAAAAAAACTATTCTCACGACGTTTTCGGCCATAACGCAAGCAGCCGTCCTCAGGTGAAGAACAGGTCTGTCGGAAAGACAGCGTCTGAATGAACACCACCACCAAGCTTATTTTATTATTTCCCTTCTACGTGACTTTACCGAAAGAACCAAGAATATGAATCCCTGCAGTCACGAAAGCTTTAAATCAAAATATAGAGCTCTTGTTTCACAGATGTCCAATAGCGGTGCACGGTATAGGAACGGAACGAGCCGCACCTATGAAGGCGGTGGGTGACCAGCAACACACCCGGCCGCCTTTGTCTCCCCCCGGTGGCGATGTTTTACACATCGCATCAGGTACTCGGTTAAGGCTGAGTCGACTTAGGGGGAGGCTCAGGACCGATTCAGATCATTATCGTCGCTGGTGTTGGCCGCCGTGGGCGGGAATCGAACTCGGATCGACGGGTTCGTTGCGCAGCGAGTGAGCCACTGCGCTACCGCTACCCCAGGGAAAGACACAGGTGCCCCGTATAGCCTTCAGTTGTTGGGGCAAGTCCCGTTAGCGAGCACGATACACGAGGGGGTAGGCGGCCAGCTACCACGCGCGGACAACGCGCGCACGCATTCTAACGTGTGCGAATACACAGCATCGAACGGAGCCGCGACAACAACAACAACACACCAACAACAGACAGGCAGCACAACAACAACAGACAACACAACAACAACAACAGACAATTTTCGATTTAAAGCTTTTGTGACTGCAGGGATTCATCTTCTTGATTCTTTCGGTAAAGTCACGTAGAATGGAAATAATAAAATAATAAAATAAACATTATTAAATTATTCTCACGACGTTTCGGCCACAACGCAAGCAGCCGTCCTCAGGTGAAGAACAAGTCTGTCTTTCACACTCTGTCTTCTCGACAGACCTGTTCTTCACCTGAGGACGGCTGCTTGCGTTGTGGCCGAAACGTCACGAGAAAATGTTTATTATGTTTATTTTATTATTTTATTATTTCCATTCTACGTGACTTTACCGAAAGAACCAAGAAGATGAACAACAGACAACACAACAACAGACAGCACAACAACAAAGAAAACCCGCACACGAACTCGGCTGCTACGAGACCCACTTCAATTCTTCACAAATCTGCCATCAATCTGCCGCCGCCCACTGAACTCTATAGCTCTTTTTCAGAAACTAAAACATAAACTTTGAAACTATTTTTTTATTTTACCAGGTAATGTCCACTGAACTCTATAGGTCTTTTTCAGAAATTAAAATATAAACTATGAAACTATTTTTTTATTTTACCAGGTAATGTCCCTTGAACTCTATAGGTCTTTTTCAGAAATTAAAATATAAACTATGAAACTATTTTTTTATTTTACCATGTAATGTCCCTTGAACTCTATAGGTCTTTTTCAGAAACTAAAATATAAATTATGAAACGTTAAGAAAAAACCTCCACTTTTTCAAATTTTCTTGCTGTGGTTTTCACACCTGATGATGATTGCTTGTGTTGCAATCGAAACGTCGTGAGAATTATATTCTTAGGTTTTTTCGGTAAAGTCACGTAGGTAAAAACATTAAAAAGTAAAATAAAATAAAAATCACGACGTGACTTTACCGAAAAAACCTAAGAATATGAATCATTGCAGTCACGAAAGTTTCAAATCTAGAATTAAAGTCGTGAGAATTGTATTGTTTTATTTTTATTATTTTATTATTTCCCTTCTACGTGACTTTACCGAAAGAACCCAGAATACGAAACTATTTTATTATTTTATCAGGTAAGGCCCACTGAACTATATCGCTCTTTTTCAGAAACTAAAATATAAACTACGAAACTTGTTTTATTTTATTTTACCAGGTAAGGCCCACTGAGCTATGTAGCTCTTTACAGAAGCGACCTGACAATCTCAAATGATAGCGAAGTGGCTTATCATCATCACGTGGACAGCAGCCAAATTATGGAAACGCGCGTTGTTGAATCTTAACGTGGAAGGAAAAATCGTGGAGGGTGAAAACCGAGAAGGCCCAGAGACAAATACCACGCGACCACGTGGAGAGAGAGAGACACGCGGACTCCAAATATACAGCAGCAGGCGTCAGGGTCGGGATCGAACCCACGAGCTCCTGTAGACCAGGCGAGGTAGTTAACATCTCCTAGCCACCGTGATTATGATGAGAGAGAAAAGCACGAAAACTCCAAATATACAGCAGCAGGCGTCAGGGTCGGGATCGAACCCACGACTTCCTGTATACCAGGCGAGGTAGCTAACATCTCCTAGCCACCGTGATGATGATGATGAGACACGCGGACTCCAAATATACAGCAGCAGGCGTCAGGGTCGGGATCGAACCCAAGACCTCCTGTACACCAGGCGAGGTAGCTAACATCTCCTAGCCACCGTGATGATGATGATGATGGGAGAGAGAGACTCAAACTCCAAATATACAGCAGCAGCAGGCGTCAGGGTCGTGATCGCACCCACGACCTCCTGTACACCAGGCGAGGTAGTCAACATCTGGCCCGCGTGGCGCCGACGGTGGCGAGCTGGAGGGAGACTTCCTCTGCTGCTGTTTCCATGCCTCGTGTGAACGCTGCCCTCTCCATGGCCTCGAAGTCTCGACCACAAGCAGCCAAGATCCAAGTGTCGTGGCGACGGCTGTTGTTGGCGGTGACAACGGCGTGGCGTGTATTGTGTGTTGTGTTGGGTGTAGTGTGTGTGTAGTGTGTGTGTAGTGTGTGTGTAGTGTGTGTGTGTAGTGTGTGTATAGTGTGTGTGTAGTGTGTGTAGTGTGTGTAGTGTGTGTTGCGTGTGTGTGTAGTGTGTGTGTAGTGTGTGTGTTGTGTGTAGTGTGTTGTGTGTGTGTGTAGTGTGTGTGTAGTGTGTGTGTAGTGTGTGTGTGTCTGTGTGTTGTGTGTGTCTGTGTGTTGTGTGTCTGTGTGTTGTGTGTGTGTTGTGTGTGTGTTGTGTGTAGTGTGTGTGTCTCTGTGTGTGTGTTGTGTCTCTGTGTGTGTAGCGTGTGTGTGTTGTGTGTGTATCTCTGTGTGTGTGTGTTGCGTGTGTCTCTGTGTGTGTGTTGTGTGTCTCTGTGTGTGTGCGTTGTGTGTATACAAGTAAGCGACGTTTCGGGCCATGGCCCTTCTTGACAGCACACGATGTCACTATATTATGACGAGGGAAGACGATGCACGTGCTCATGATGGCGGCTGTTGGGTTAGATCGCGTGAATAACAAATGTGTCGTGAGCCCACCGCCACCCGACAGAGACAACTCGTCAGGTTTGTCACGTGAGCAAAACGCGCCAATTAGCGACTACTTCAGCGCGCCGCTGTGATGGAGAGTGAGCCCACGACATCGACTATTCGAGAACTGTGGCGTTTGGGGCCGTCCATAAATGACGTCACGCGATTTTGGACGATTTTTGACCCCACCCCCCCTTCGTCACACGGCGTCACAAAAAGTCAGACCCCCCCCCTCAAATATGACGTCACAAAGCTCTGCCCCCCCCAGAGGCGTAGCGAGGGGGGGGGCAGGGGGGTACATGTGTCCCCGGGCGCCAAGGTAAAGGGGCGCCAAAACGAGGCTTGCAACGTCACATTATAACGTATTGCGGCGGGCGCGGCAGCCTGAAACTACTGCACAAATCTACACCTCAACGTAAAAGTTTATATATCCCGCCACACACAGCCTACATGTCATGTAATTACATTTTGGTACGCGCGCCTATTAAGAACTCACATGGAAGAACGTCCCAAACAACAGACAGGCGCAGTCTTTCAGCCTTAGTCAACAACGAATATGTGACAAAAATTACAGAGCATTGTTTGTCAACTGTGACAACCACAGCTTAAACTTAGCAGGAGTACACTCAGCTTAACAGGATCCACTTATCACATTTATTGGAACAGTCGAAAGTATATATTTGTTTTTCTCTCGTTCAACAATTCGTTGGGAAGAGTTAAAAAAAAGCTGTGCCCATCACATTAAAGTGGGAGTCTGAAACACGCTGGAGTGCACGATCAGAAGCTGGTAAAGCTATCTATGAAGGACTGGATGAACTAGTAGGGCTGCTAGACAAATTATCGGAGGACGTAACTATGACGCCTGAAACCAGAAGTGATGCAGAACAGTTACAGGCATGCGTATTAAATTTTAACTTAATAGTTGTATTACATTTCTGGAATGTCATTCTTGGAAAAATTGATCGTGTTCAGAAGCACTTACAGGATCCTACTATGAATTTCAAGGAAGCAGCATCTGATTTTGAATCTTTGGAGCATGAATTTGTCAAGCTTCGTGATGATTTGAGCCAAGTTGCTGCAGAAAACGCCAAAACAAGATGCACAGCATGGGGGATCGATGTGGACAGAAGAATTAGGCGACGTCGGAAGATGCCAGGAGAACTGGCAAGAGATGCAGGACTTTCAGCAGAAGAATAAATTGTGCGCGTTATGAAGAGTGTATTTTATCGAATTCAACAGGAGATGTCAACGCGGTTTTTACGACTAAAAGACCTGAACACAAAATTAGGATTTCTGCTGGACGTCAAAACTCTTCTGTCAATGCAATTCGTCGAAATTGCAAAGATTTGGGAAATTTCTATGACACCGACATCAATGGCCACGAACTTTTCAAAGAAATTGTAGATTGCAAAATGCTGCTCAGTAACCGGAATGAAGTTCTACCAGAAACTCCTTTGGATCTTCTTGGTTTTATTGTGTTTTATGGAGACGACATATTTCCGAATTTGCGAATTTCACTGCATATTGTATTAACAATAGCAGTTTCAATTGCAAGCTGTGAGCGGTCGTTCAGCAAATTGAAACTTATTCTGTCGTATTTGCGGCTTCAATGGGACAAGATCGTCTCAGCGATCTTGCTCTACTTAGCGTTGAAAGAGAAACATTGCAAAAAACAGATTTTGATTACGTGATTGACCAGTTTGCGACAGTGAAATCAAGAAAAATGTATCTTTTGTCGACTATGTCAACCAGTCTACGACAGTGACTGAGTGAGCCGTGTAATATAATTTCTATAAATTTGCTTCTTTAAATACAATGTTTCATTAAAATTGTTATTCCTTATTCGATGTAATAGGAAAATGTGATTAAACGGGGGGGGGGGGGCGGGGGGGGGCGCCAATTGTATGGTTCGTCCCCGGGCGCAAAATATCTTAGCTACGCCTCTGCCCCCCCCCCCCCCCCCCAAATAAAACATGCTTCAAATCGCTTTAAACTATTGTCATTGTAGTGCGTAAAAAAGTCTATTTAATTAAGTATAACGTGTTGTCTATATTTATTTAAAGTTGCGCATTTTGATGTGACGTCACATTGCTCACCCCCCCCCCCCTCGTCACACATCGTCACAAATGTCTGACCCCCCCCCACCCCCCCCCAGGTGCGTGACGTCATTTATGGACGGCCCCTTTCGCTGGAGATCACAATCAGCGTCATCGATTTCAATTCGAGTAATTTCGAGTACAACTTCGAGTACGAATCGTACATGACGAAGCTGATTGCAATCACCAGCGAAACGTCACAATACTCGAATTGTAAATGTTGCCGGCTCGCTCTCCGTCCACGGGGATGCTGTATAGGCACACTCGGCGTCCGTGAGGTTTCTCCTGTCGACATCTCCACGCCAAGGCCTCCCCATCTCGGGAGGCGATGTTGTTGTTTAGAAGCGGGAGGCGGTGGGCCAGAGGCAAGGGGCGAGGCTCTGGTGGGTGGCACGACCAGAGGTCGCAAACGGGTTTTGATTCCTTACCCGTACCCGTACCCGGCCGCACCAGGGTCGCAAACGGGTACCCGTACCTGGCCGCACCCGTACGCACCCGTACCCGTACGGGTATCGGGTACCCGATTGCGACCTCTGGGATGAAGCCATGTTGCAGGCGCGGGTGGGTTGATTCTAGGAACTTGAATTGTGAGAAGAGACAAGACGTTGGGAAATGAGTGACAAACGGTGACTCACCAGTGACTCACGGCCTACCCGTACCCGGCCGCACCAGGGTCGCAAACGGGTACCGTGTACCCGTACCCAGCCGGGTACGGGTAGCCGGGTATCGGGTAGGGTACGGGTATCGGGTACCCGGTTGCGACCTCTGCCCGACGTGGTTCTGAGAAATCACCGTGTGAATTATAAACGTCAATGTCTTAGCGAATTGTCCACTTCGTGAGAGGTATCCTAACCAGCCCCTAGTAACCGCAAGCGAATTCAAACAAAATCAGCGGACGCTCTGCACGCGAAACGTCATTAGCTCCCCTGGCTTATCTTGTGAATCCGCATTGTGCACCATCAGGGAGTCTAGAAAGTGCTTTCATATCGTCCCAGGCTCTACCACGCGGATTTAAATTGTATCGTAAGTTGTTTTACATTGGCGGATTCACACGCGGTGACTCACCGACGGCTCTCACGCACGCGAGATAACTTCACACGTTTATAAATCCTACCTCGCGTACCCCCCCCCCCCCCCCCTGGGACATCTCAACGTGCTGCTACCACACGGTCTCACAAATACAAATGACTGCTTTCACAATCATCATCATCATTCTGCTGATGATGATGATGCCAAGAAATCCACCAGCCCCGCCCGCCCGTTCGTCTCTGACCCCTAATCAGCCGTGATAAGTCAGCGCCGAGAGAATGTGGGAAGGGGGAAACACAATATCCCGCTGGCTCGGAAAGTCGCTTTGAATAAAATATTTTAAAATACTTAATTAAATTAAATGTACTATCCGAGCTGCCCTTCCCCCTGCCCCCTTCCCCCATCGCCCCTCCCCTCCTTCCACATGCCCCGCCCCTGGGCGTGGCCCCCCGAGGCTTGCCGTGACGTAAGGGACCACGTGGTGATTTACAGGCAACGTGAGTTGAGCGTCGACAATTAGAACCGTACAAAAGATCGTTTAAAAATATTTATTTTTCATTTTCAATGATAGAATATAGTATTGTCATCAGTATGACATAGCTATACCAAGTTTGCAGTCGATACGACATTGGGAATAGGGTTGAAATTGAGTTACAAGATTTTTTGATACGAAACACACACAGTAAGTTAAATAAAAGCGTGTAAAAAGTTTTAAAATATATGTTTTGGATTTTTATGATAGAATATCGTGTTGTCATCAGTATGACATACCTATACGAAGTTTGCAGTCGATAGCACATTGGGAAGCATGTAAAAATTGAGTTACAATATTTATTTTTTGAGGATACAACAGACGAAGTGAGTTAAAATTAAAGCGTGAAAAAATTAACCCGTAAAAACAAAGTTTTTCACTATAAATCCTTTATATGCGTGTTCAATGGGCCACAACCCAGCCCACATTGGTCTTTGAAACGGGCGGCTAGAGTCCTCTCGTCCTCTGGCTTGAGATGGCTGCCACCTATGGGTCAGATGATTGCCTGCCACCATTAAGCAATTGGTAATTAAATATAAAAAACATTTACCTAAAAAGTGTACAATTTTGGAAAAAAAATTCACGAAAATAAATTGTCACGCACAACGAGTCTGTGTGCAAAATGTCAGCTCGATTGGATCACGGGAAGTGGGTTAAAAAACGACCGAAATATTTGCACGGTCGTAAGCGCGCAAGCAAGTGAACTTAATATAAAGGATTTAAAAAAGGGGAGAGATAGGAAGCTGGCGCATTGGTTTCACGACTCCGCGTTAGTTAGCTAAGTTAGTAATTACCAGCGAAACGTCGTACTACTCAAAAACTGTAAATGTTGTGGATTCACTCTTCAACACACCGGTGGGCTAAAGTAGTGAACTATTTGTCTTTTGTCAACGTGACACTTTTTGTTTACTGATTGGCCGTGTCGGGTGGTGGAGGGTTACGACACATTGATAAATAACGCGATCTAACCCAAAAACGTTTATTGTGAATAATATTGGTCGCGAAAGCCTACGTGTTAAATTCATCATCATCATCATCACGATCCATTGGCAGATAACCCGAAGGTCTCCATTGTACGTTGCGTAATTCGTTGTTTTCACTCTCCTCTGTCTTGTGCCAACATGCTCAAGTAGTACCACATCTTTCTGACACCGAAGTCGTCTTCTTGTGTCGTCGTCGTAGTCGTAGTCAAACCATTCTCTGTGCGGTCTTCCTCTCTTTCTGTTTACTTCCATTTTTAATTAATAAAGTAAAAAAAAGCTGATCTTGATTAGCTTAACAAAAAATACAACTTCAAAAGAAGCGCATTTACGAACCAAACCCCCATCCACCCACCCCCGCACAGTTAAACACCGCAACCATCCTAAAGTCGAATTCTGTTCTGGCTCATTACCTTCGATCTAGATCTCTGGCGATGCCGGCCGAAGCTGGGTTCCATCTCCACACAGCCAACGTCCTTTCAACGTCCACCCAACCTCCCCCCCCCCCCGACCTCCTGGGCCTAGGAGTGATCGCCACGGTGATGAAATGTTAACTACCTCGCCTGGTACGCAGGAGATCGTGGGTTTGATCCCGACCCTGATGCCTGCTGCTGTATATTTGGAATCTGCGTGTCTCTCTCTCTCATCATCATCACGGTGGCTAGGAGATGTTAACTACCTCGCCTGGTATGCAGGAGATCGTGGGTTTGATCCCGACCCTGACGCCTGCTGCTGTATATTTGGAGTCTGCGTGTCTCTCTCTCTCATCATCATCACGGTGGCTAGGAGATGTTGACTACCTAGCCTAGTACGCAGGAGATCGTGGGTTTGATCCCGACCCTAACGCCTGCTGCTGTATATATGGAATCTTCGTGTTCTATCGTCCCCGTGGTCACGTGGATTTTTCTCCGGGTCCTCCGGGTTTTCCCCCTCCACATTTAGAATCAACGTCACGCGTTTAGAGCATTTTGGCTGCTCTAAATGTCTACGTGATAAGCCACTTCGTTGAGCTATCATTTGTGGCCAGGTAGCTTCTGAAAAATAGCGATTTCGCTCAGTGGGCTTTACCTGATAAAATAAAATAAAATGTTTAGTAGTTTAATGCAACATAGCCAGGCTCCGTTTCTATTTCCTGTTTAATGTCTCTTCCACCCCGCCCCCACCTTCTATGCATATTGAACTTCATTCGCACCGTACGTAACGAACCATGCTAATTGGCTGTGCGGGTCAAGGACACCAAACTAAACACAGACAGAAGTTCTAAATAACTGAGATTTCAGTCTAGATTACAAAGTGCGTATCTCCAGTAGCTTCCTAACATCGCAAGAAAGAGCGTTCCAGACGGCCGCAGAAGCGCATCTGGAGCCGTACGATGACGCGGTGACCACCGCCTTTGTCCGACGGTTCGCCAAAAGCCACCGCCGCTGCGAGGAAGAGCGGAGTGTCACGTGATGATTCATCCTCCTTGACGAGTTAAGCGAGTATTCATATTCTTAGGTTTTTTCGGTAAAGTCACGTAGGTAAAAAATTAAAATTAATAAAAGTAAAATAAAAATAAAATAAAAATCACGACGTTTCGGAAGCAACACAAGCTTCCGTCTTCATCTTGATACAGCTATCGTGCTGTGACTGTTCCACCTGAAAACGGAGGCTTGTGTTGCCTCCGAAACGTCGTGATTTTTATTTTATTTTTATTTTACTTTTATAAATTTTTTACCTACGTGACTTTACCGAAAAACCTAAGAATATGAATCCTTGCAGTCACGAAAGCTTCAAATCTAGAGTTCAGCGAGGTCCTGCGGTTCATTCGTGGCGAGCACATCGTGCGTGTGACGAGTGCGACCCCATGACGGAGTATTCGTTCGACGAGCGACAACCAACGCAGCTTCGGCGAGGAACCGGTCGGACGCGGTCGGATCTCGCCGTCGCCGCCGTGTCTCGCGCCACAGAATATTCACGTTCCCACTTGGAGCCGCGCCGCGCCTCGCGGGTTTGCTCCAAGTTCGTGACGAGGTGACGGCAGAATGGATTGCATCGCCAGCCTAATTAGCTGACTCCCACACAGGGGCGGCGGGGAGTGGGGGACTTTAACTTTTTTTTTGTAAACTTTTTTTTTAAACAAAACTTTTTTTTTAAAAACAAAACTTTTTTTTTTAAACAAAACTTTTTTTTTCTTTGACCAATTAAGGCCCCCCCTCCGCCCCCCCCCTGAGCTCTACGGCTCTTTTTCAGAAGCTGTTGGTGTACGGTGCTTCTGCAATATTTTGCTGTCTTTTCTTGGATTTTCTGTTTGCACTTAGTCACATAGTCACTTTAAGATGTTTTCTTGTTCATGTTTTTGTGTTTTTGTTGCGGTTGCACCCGATTCAAGAGCCGAATGGCTCACAGGGCTCTACCTAATAAATGAAACTTGAAACTTGAAGCGACCTGGGGCCATCACAGCGCAACGAAGTGGCTTATCGCGTGGACATTCGCAGCAGCCAAATACTCTTAAGGGGCCGTTCATAAATGACGTCACGTGATTTTTGGACGATTTTTGACCCCCCCCCCCCTCGTCACACGGCGTCACAAAAAGTCAGACCCCCCCCCCTCAAATATGACGTCATAAAGCTCTGCCCCCCCCCCCCCGCCCAAAAAATAAAACATGCTTCAAATCGCTTTGAAGCTTTCGTGACTGCAGGGATTCAAATCGCTTTAAACTATTGTCATTGTAGTGCGTATTTAATGTGGCGCTGCACTCTTTATTAAACAGTCTATTTAATTAAGTAGAACGTGTTGTCTATATTTATTTAAAGTTGCACATTTTGATGTGACGTCACACACCGTCACAAATGTCTGACCCTCCCCCCCTAGGTGCGTGACGTCATTTATGGACGGCCCCTAAACGCGTGATGTTGATTCTAAACGTGGAGGGTGAAAACCGAGAAGGCCCAGAGACAAATGCCACGCGACCACGTGGAGAGAGAGAGAGACACGCGGACTCCAAATATACAGCAGCAGCAGGCGTCAGGGTCGGGATGAAACCCACGGCCTCCTGTACACCAGGCGAGGTAGCTAACATTTCCTAGCCACCGTGATGATGATGAGAGAGAGACACGCAAACTACAAATATACAGCAGCAGGCGTCAGGGTCGGGATCGAACCCAAGACCTCCTGTATACCAGGCGAGGTAGCTAACATCTAGCCACCGTGATGATGATGATGATAGAGAGAGAGGCACGCAAACTCCAAATATACAGCAGCAGGCGTTAGGGTCGGGATGAAACCCACGGCCTCCTGCTTCGCAGGCGAGAGACACCTCCCCCCCATGCCACTCGCAAGGCGAAGGCTGAGATGGACCTTAGCGCGGAGGTGAATTGTAAACGCGAAGTAATGACAACAAGATGATGAAGAAGCTAGTTCAACACGTTACATGCTTTCGCGAACAATGTCATCCATAATAGAGTTGTTTTATTGGGTTAGATCGCGTAAGTATATAAATGTGGCGTTAAACCGCTGATGGAGCTAGTTGTAATTACTGGCGAAACGTCGTGCTCAGATTGTAAATGTTGTGGCTTGGCTCTCCAACACACCGGTTAGTGCTGTACTAGTACACCACACTATACACTACTATGTACTACACTATACACTACACTATACACTACACTATACACTACACTATACACTACTATACACTACACTATACACTACTATACACTACTATCCACTACACTATACTATACACTACACTATACACTACACTACACACTAGTGCTGTACTAGTGACGAATTGGCCACGTTCTGTTTACGTGACAAACCTTAGTGGCGGGTTTAACGGCACATTTATATATTTACGCGATCTAATCACAAAAAAAACTGTGTCATAAATAATAAACTAGTAAACGTAACACACCAACTCATCTCTCTCGCCAGCTGTCCCGTCTGAATCCTTCTCTCCTCGAGAACGAGGAGCCGCCGTTTGGATGGACTGCACTGGCTCGTAGCCATCTGTAAAACCATCAGCATTTGTTGAAGAAGCCTTACACTGCTGATGAGACCCAACCGTTCGCACCCAGTCAAGTTTGGTTTGCGTGCCCCGGGTCTGGGGCACCCCCCCCCCAGCCCCTCCACCCCCGCCCCTCGCGACCCCGAGCAGGTGAGCCTGGCAAACCCACGACTGACACAGCTTGAGGAAGGGGGCCTGAATTGATATAACACTTTTTAAAAACTGCGAATTAAATCAAATAAATCAAAACATACACACCCAGGGAAGTCACAATCTGTATTCATCCTGGAGGAATCCGAAGAGCTATGAAGCTCTTTTCACAGATGTCCAGTCTTGCGGCTTATTTAGCAAAGAAAGCCTCCATTGATAACCCAACGTTCCCGTTTTCAAGAGGGTTCTGCATTGTAATGTTTGTCCCAGGGTACATATGAAGGGGGGGGGGGGGTAACCCAAGCTCCGCACAGATCGATTCAGGAAGCGTGCGTCTATAACCACAGCGACCTGTGTGTGTGAGCATCAAGGATGATTTTACAATGTTGACCTTTAAGGTCGCCGAATTTGCAGGAACGGCACCGATGGGAAGGCGGCGGTATTGGAAGATCGCATTGTCGCTTTAATGGCACAATTATCGACACGGTCCACGTAGCAGCGGCGGCAGCGGTAAAAGAAGAATCCAAAGTAAGAGGACGAACGTAATTACCGAGTTCCCTCTTATTTTTTTTTTCACCAAACAGTGGCTGCCACTCTTACGGGGTGACACGCGCGCGTCACGATCCTCCGCTCTCAGACAGAGCTCGCCACTGTCTCAGACTCAGCCCTTGCCCTCCTCCCCACCCCGTCCACCACCCATCCACCACCCTCGCCGCCGAGCCTGCGATGATGGGGCCAGCGTTTATCTGAAACACTGACCCGACGGGGGTCACGGCGTGACCTCTCTCCCCCCCTCACCGCCACCACAGCCACCGCTGTCCCAGGCACACGGAATAAACGAGTACGTGCCGCGCTAATACGATCTCCTAGGCGCGCTACAAGTGGCGGATTAGGCCCGGAACGCGAAACAAGGGGCATTGTGTGAGCCGCAGAGGTCGCAATCGGGTACCCGATACCCGGCTACCCGTACCCGGCCGGGTACGGGTACCCGTTTGCGACCCTGGTGCGGCCGGGTACGGGTACGGGTAGGCCGTGAGTCACTGGTGAGTCACCGTTTGTCACTCATTTCCCAACGTCTTGTCTCTTCTCACAATTCAAGTTCCTAGAATCAACCCACCCGCGCCTGCAACATGGCTTCATCCCAGAGGTCGCAATGGGGTACCCGTACCCTACCCGATACCCGGCCGGGTACGGGTAGCTGGGTATCGGGTAGTGTACGGGTATCGGGTACCTGTTTGCGACCCTGGTGCGGCTGGGTACGGGTACGGGTAAGGAATCAAAACCCGATTTAAAGCTTTCGTGACTGCAGGGATTCATCTTCTTGGTTCTTTCGGTAAAGTCACGTAGAAGGGAAGTAATAAAATCATAAAAATAAAAATAATAAAATATAAATTATTTATCATAAAATAATTAAGATTTTTAACTGTTGGATTTTTATTATTTTATTATTTCCCTTCTAATTATTATTTTATTATGTTTTATTTTTATTATTTTATTATTTCCCTTCTACGTGACTTTACCGAAAGAACCAAGAAGATGAATCAAAACCCGTTTGCGACCTCTGGTGAGCCTCCGTGATGGGCCAGCGAGCCTCTCTCTCTCTCTCGCTCTCTCGCACCTCGGCAGGGAACGCCGAGCAAGGGACGAGACGGACTGGGACGAGGAACTGGGCCCAGGCATTAAGTAAACGCACAGCTGGGCCCAAAATTGCCGTGCGCTCTCATTGGCCCCACGTGGTGCTGGGTGCAGAGAGACAACACATAGGGCAGGTGAGGAAGAATCTTGGGGGCTGCCCGAACATGGGGACTTAATACCAGCCGAAAGCGTAAATAAGCAGTGGGGCGGACGTATTAGAGCTATACTTATAGATTTGAAGCTTTCGTGACTGCAAGGATTCATATTCTTGGGTTTTGTCGGTAAAGTCACGTAGGTAAAAAATTATAATTAAAATTAATTAAAGTAAAATTAAAAATAACGAAAGCTTGTGTTACCTCCGAAACGTCGTGATTTTTATTTTATTTTTATTTTACTTTAATTAATCTTATTGTTTTACCTACGTGACTTTACCGACAAAACGCAAGAATATAGAGCTGTACTCTTTGGTTCGTTCGATAAAGTGACGTAGGTAGAAAAATAATAAAATCAAATAAAACTAAAAATAATATATCACGACGTTTCGATCGCAACATGAGCGGTCGTCCTCAGGCAAAACAAAATTATCCAGCAGTGGAACGAACCAAAGAGTATGGATTCCTGCAGCCACGAAAGCTTCAAATCAAATGTTACAATTAAAAATATGTAATTTTTTTTTGTTACTCTGATCACATTTGCAATTTCCAGCATCTGCCGGTCATCTCGGTCAGTCAACCCGCATGGCACCCGGGTCTGTTCCGTGACCTCCTTGCCAGTGAGCAGGCAGCGTAGCGGTCAGCGCTACGAAGCCGGCGACCCAAAACACCGGTGACGATGGTCTGAACCGGTCCTGGGCCTCCCCCTAGGTCGACTCAGCCTCAAATGAGTACCTGGTGCGGTGGTAAAGGCCTTAGACTCACGTAAATGCGCTGAGACTCCCGTAGAGACCCCTCGACTCACATAAGAGACCCACAGAGCTGCAATTACACCGGGTTATCAATGTCACCCGCAGTCAGCAACGCCCGCACTAAATAACCCTGATGATTACACGAGGTTATGCTCTTAAATTGTCTCAATGTGAGCCCTGAGACGTAACGACTAGCATCCCACTGGGATTTTTGCACGCAGCGTTGAAATTACGGTGTCTTTTTTTTGGAAGACTTTGCATGTTTTTTCCTGGATTTTTCTGTTTGCGTGTCGTCACCTTTATATGTTTTCTTGTCCGTGTTGTTGTTTTGTTGCGGTTGCACCCGAGTCGAGAGCCGCACGGCTCACAGGGTCACACCTCGTAAATTAAACTGAAAACTGAAACGGCGTCGGCTCGACCGGCACGTGGCGAGCACTCCGCAGGTCAGAGGTCGCAAACGGGTTTTGATTCCTTACCCGTACCCGGCCGCACCAGGGTCGCAAATGGGTACCCGTTCCCTACCCGTACCCGTACCCTACCCGAATTGAGTGACAAACGGTTACTCACCAGTGACTCACGGCCTACCCGTACCCGGCCGCACCAGGGTCGCAAACGGGTACCCGTACCCGGCCGGGTACGGGCAGCCGGGTATCGGGTAGGGTACGGGTATCAGGTACCCGGTTGCGACCTCTGCCGCAGGTGCGGCCCGGCGGGTGTGTGCGCGGCGCTGCTGCCCCCTGCTGGTAGCGAACAGAAGCGTCGCTTGGAGAATCAGGGGGCATTGCGTCACTGAGGTGGCTGGGCAGTCAGTTGAGGGATTAGGGGCCGTCCATAAATGACGTCACGCGATTTTGGACGATTTTTGACACCCCCCCCCCCTTCGTCACACGGCGTTACAAAAAGCCAGACCCCCGCCCCCCTCAAATATGACGTCACAAATAAAACATGCTTCAAATCGCTTTAAACTATTGTCGTTGTAGTGCGTATTTACTGTGGCGCTGCACTCTGATGTAGGAGAAGACATTTATTAAAAAGTCTATTTAATTAAGTAGAACGTGTTGTCCATATTTATTTAAAGTTGCGCATTTTGATGTGACGACACATTTCTCAAACCCCCCCCCCTCGTCACACATCGTCACAAATGTCTGACCCCCCCCCCCCTAGGTGCGTGACGTCATTTATGGACGTCCCCTTATCGTAGTAGCACAAGTCGCTACCAATGCTACGGGCCCCGCACTTTCAAGGGCGCCGCGCTCAACGCATTCAAGCTATCAATTCCGGTTCAGTGATTCTGCACTTGCTCTATTACTATAGTACTATACCGCCTTCAACTTTCACGAACGACCGGGTTGTTTAAGGTTAACGATGTGTCGTATTATCTGGCTGTATAGCAAATGAAAAAATACAATTCCGTTACCGTGCAAGTTAAAAATGTGTGTTTAAATATTGATTTATTTGTATTTATTTATGGCCCCTTTATAACATCATGATGAGGGGAGCGGGGGGAGGGGAGAAGGGGGAGGGGAGAGGGGGAGGGGAGCGGGGGGGAGGGGAGCGGGGGGAGGGGAGAGGGGGAGGGGAGCGGGGGGGAGGGGAGAAGGGGGAGGGGAGAGGGGGAGGGGAGCGGGGGGGAGGGGAGAAGGGGGAGGGGAGCGGGGGGAGGGGAGCGGGGGGAGGGGAGAGGGGAGCGGGGGGAGGGGAGCGGGGGGAGGGGAGCGGGGGGAGGGGAGCGGGGGGAGGGGAGCGGGGGGAGGGGAGAGGGGGAGGGGAGCGGGGGGGAGGGGAGCGGGGGGAGGGGAGCGGGGGGAGGGGAGAGGGGAGCAGGGGGGAGGGGAGCAGAGGGGGGAGAGGGGAGCGGGGGGAGGGGAGCGGGGGGAGGGGAGCGGGGGGAGGGGAGAGGGGAGCGGGGGGGAGGGGAGCAGCGAGAATCGATGACTCAGACGGCCCCCCCCCCCCACTATTTGTCGCATCCAAAACGAATGCGTCCACGTGAATCTGATAGCCCGTGAGGTGAACCAGCAGCGCGCGTCTGTTGGGATCCAGATAAGACGACGACGCGACAGACACGCGCTGGGGGGGGGAGGGGGGGAGACTCGCTCATCGCGGCTTCTGCTGCTGCTGCTCCCACCTCGCGAGCCCCCCAGACAACACGGCCCCCCCCCCGCCCGCCACTCCCACATCGGCGATCCCATTCATCATCACCCCGTGGCCTGTCCTGCTGCCACCGTGAAACGTTCGCGGCCACGTGCACAGGTCGCGTGCACAGGTCACGTGCACAAGTCGCGTGCACAGGTCGCGCGCACAGGTCGCGCGCACAGGTCACGCGCACAGGTCGCGCGCCGCCGCCGGTCAAAGCCGCGGAGACAAAAGCTTCCCCGCAGCTCATGTATTCGTTTTGTTTGAGACAACAACAAACAACAACAACAAACAACAACAACAAACAACAACAACAAACAACAACATATCCCGGTTACAGAGAGCAGCCCCCCGCGCCCAGGACCCCCCCCGCCCCTTCCATCCCCCGAAGGTCCACAACGCCATAGGGGACAGCAACAAACAGCACCGTTGTCGGTGTGTTAAGGTAACCGGCCAGCTGTAAACCGGGAATACGGAACGTTGGGTCAACGTTGGGTCAACGTTGGGTCAACGTTGGGTCAACGTTGGGTCAACGTTGGGTCAACGTTGGGGCAATGTTGGGTCAATGTTGGGTCAACGTTGGGGCAACGTTGGGTCAATGTTAGGTCAATGTTGGGTCAACGTTAGGTCAATGTTGGGTCAACGTTGGGTCAATGTTGGATCAACATTGGGTCAATGTTGGGTCAACGTTGCGTCAACGTTGGGTCAACGTTTGGTCAATGTTGGATCAACATTGGGTCAACGTTGGGTCAACGTTGCGTCAACGTTGGGTCAATGTTGGGTCAATGTTGGGTCAACGTTGGGTCAATGCTGGGTCAACGTTGGGTCAATGTTGGGTCAACGTTGGGTCCATGTTGGGTCAATGTTGGGGCAATGTTGGGTCAATGTTGGGTCAACGTTGGGTCAATGTTAGGTTGGGTCAACGTTGGGTCAATGTTGGGTCAACGTTGGGGCAATGTTGCGTCAATGTTGGGTCAACGTTGGGTCAATGTTAGGTCAATGTTGGGTCAACGTTAGGTCAATGTTGGGTCAACGTTGCGTCAACATTGGGTCAACGTTGCGTCAATGTTGGATCAACATTGGGTCAACGTTGGGTCAACGTTGCGTCAACGTTGGGTCAACGTTGGGTCAACGTTGGGTCAATGTTGGGTCAATGTTGGGTCAACGTTGGGTCAATGTTGGGTCAACGTTGGGTCAATGCTGGGTCAACGTTGGATCAATGTTGGGTCAACGTTGGGTCAACGCTGGGTCAATGTTGGGTCAACGTTGGGTCAACGTTGGGTCAATGTTGGGTCAACGTTGAGTCAACGTTGCATCAATGTTGGGTCAACGTTGGGTCAACGTTGGGTCAATGTTAGGTCAACGTTGGGTCAACGTTGGGTCAACGTTGGGTCAATGCTGGGTCCACGTTGGGTCAACGTTGCGTCAACGTTGGGTCAATGTTGGGTCAACGTTGAGTCAACGTTGCATCAATGTTGGGTCAACGTTGGGTCAACGTTGGGTCAATGTTAGGTCAACGTTGGGTCAACGTTGGGTCAACGTTGGGTCAATGTTGGGTCAACGTTGGGTCAACGTTGGGTCAATGTTAGGTCAACGTTGGGTCAACGTTGGGTCAACGTTGGGTCAATGTTGGGTCAACGTTGGGTCAACGTTGCGTCAACGTTGGGTCAACGTTGGGTCAACGTTGGGTCAATGTTGGGTCAATGTTGGGTCAACGTTGGGTCAATGTTGGGTCAACGTTGGGTCAATGCTGGGTCAATGTTGGGTCAACGTTGAGTCAACGTTGCATCAACGTTGCGTCAACGTTGGGTCAACGTTGCATCAATGTTGGGTCAACGTTGGGTCAACGTTGAGAGAACGTTGCATCAACGTTGCGTCAACGTTGGGTCAACGTTGCGTCAATGTTGGGTCAACGTTGGGTCAACGTTGGGTCAATGTTGGGCCAACCACGTGCCAGATGAATAATGGCTACCGTGCGTGGGTAACGTTCATAATTATTAAATCGCGTTTGCAAATGCGGCTGCTGTAATGTGGCACTAATCTTCTCGTGTTGATGATATTTCTCGGAGGTCTTTTAACTCCGAGGTTAAGGGAAGAAGAAACAAGGTGGTTGCAAACAACCTTGGTGCAGCCGCGGCAAAAGCTCTGTCCCCTTTACACGAATGTGCAGGTTGTCCATACAGTCCCGGTCTATTTTATTGGCATCAAAGCAATTTCGGGTAGATTATGCAATGGCATAATCGGATGTATGTTTATTAACAACATGTAAGCGTGTGATTTTCTTCATGGGCAGCGTCAATATTTCTGCACAGCTCAGATCCGTCAGCTGCATTGCGGACACAAATGTTTGCGGCATCTGTGGAGTTATTTTCGTAACTGCCGCCCCCTGTACGCGATCCCGTACATCTCGCCAATCTGTCGCTCTGTTCCATACACCTCTGACTTGATGAAGACTACATGAAGACGTTATAACCCACCCATCCACGCACGAACCAATCCATCAACCCGCCTACCCACCCACCTACCTATTGATGTATCCACCCACCCATCCATCCACCAACCCACCCACCTACCCACCCACCTACCTACCCACCCACCCACCTACCCACCCACCTACCAATTCATTCATCCTCCCACCCATCCATCCACCAACCCACCCACCCACCTACCCACCCACCCACCTACCCACCCACCTACCTATTCATTAATCCTCCCACCCATCCATCCACCAACCCACCCATCCACCCACCCACCTACCAATTCATTCATCCTCCCACCCATCCATCCAACCACCCACCCACACTCTCGATCTCACCCTCCAGGGTGTCGCCGCGGCAGAAGAGCGGTGACGCCACCGTTGTCCCTCGTGGAGCCGCTTGGCTGCACTCTCAAAGGCGCTTCTTGGTGGATGCCGTGAGGCGGGGGGGGGGCACTCGGCTCGGCACAGGATGCCCGGTGCCGGCTAAACGGCGCCGAGGAAGTGGGGACATGGCACCGGGGGCTGGGCGGGGGGGGGGGCGCTGTACCGTGGTGGCTAGGAGATGTTAACTACCTCGCCTGGTGTACAGGAGGGCATGGGTTCGATCACGACCCTGACGCCTGCTGTATATTAGCATCTAATTGATACGTCTAATTGCTGTAGATGTATCTAATCGATAAGTCTAGTTGCTGTAGATGCATCAGAGGGCGTGGGTTCGATCCCGACCCTGAAGATGCCTGCTGTGAATTGAGTCTGCGTCTGTCTCGTCATCATCACGATGGCTAGGAGATGTTAGCTACCTCGCCTGGTGCACAGGAGGGCATGGGTTCGATCACGACCCTGAAGATGCCTTCCTCTGTATTGAGTCTGCGTCTGTATCATCATCATCACGGTGGCTGGGAGATGTTAACTACCTCGCCTGGTGTACAGGAGGGCGTGGGTTCGATCCCGACCCTGAATATGCCTGCTGTGAATTGAGGTTCAGAGGTCAGAGCGTGGAGTTGGAGTCGCCAGAGACGTCTGGGTTCGAATCTTGGGGTTGAAGCCAGCGGTGATTACGCTGAGTTCACAGCAGAGGTCGCAACCGGGTACCCGATACCCATACCCTACCCGATACCCGGCTACCCGTACCCGGCCGGGTACGGGTACCTGTTTGCGACCCTGGTGCGGCCGGGTACGGGTACGGGTAGGCCGTGAGTCACTGGTGAGTAACCGTTTGTCACTCATTTCGGGTAGGGTACGGGTACTGGTAGGGAACGGGTACCCGTACCCGGCCGGGTACGGGTACCCATTTGCGACCCTGGTGCGGCCGGGTACGGGTACGGTTCACAGGCCTGGGGCTTTGATGGTCTCGACCCGCTCATCATTGACTCACGCAGAGACATGTACTGTGTGCATGTGTGTGTGTGTTGAACTTCTTTCGCACCGTACGTAGCCAACTGTGCTAATCGGAGGTGCGGGGGAAAGACAACGAACTGAACACAAAAAATCTGTTCAAATAAATGAAGTGACGTACATAACCATGATAATACTCATTTCATTTTATGTCGCGTCATTCATGATAATTACATCCCACTACGCTGTGCACTAATTATATAACAGCAAATTAAAAGCCTCAGGGAAAAAAATAATCAATCAATCAATCAATGGCAGGAAAACAAAAGGCACAACAACAAAAAAACACAATTGTCACAACCGCAAGTTATTTCAGCATCCACAACCTTACACAGAGACTCATCTCCATATATATAAAAGGCAAAGTTGTGAATGTGTGTCTGTTCAATATGTTTAGCGTACTTCCCGACATGCAACACACTTGAAATTTGCCATGTGGGTACTTTCCAGACTGTACACCATGCAACAATTATACAAATAGACTTTTGGTTTTTTTTTTGTGGGGGGGGGAGCTCAATAATGCAGATATTTTTTGCACGGCAAGTGAGCTGTGACGTCAAATCTGTCACGTGACCCGCGCGTGTGGAAGCGTAACGCATTGTAGTGTCGTGATTAGCGCACCGCGCTACGAACCCGGCGACCCGAGTTCGATTCAACTGGGTTCTCAAGTGCAGTGAGATGATGGTCTCATCATTGACTGATAAAAATACCTTCAGAGTCACATAGAGACCCATAGCCTCAGCCCATTCACCAACGACTAACACACACACATTACACACTTTAAATGTGGGTCTGCGCTTTGAGCTCTGAGAATTACAAGCTCATAGAATAACAAATTTCGAATTGACTGCCATGGGAAGGACAGCGCTCTGCCCCCTACTCGTGTGGACTCAGAGGCAGTTCTGTGATGTTCACTTCCACGCGCAAGTGACTTTCATAGCGAGTTCACCTGTTTTGTGAAAGTCTATGTTTTTAATTTTACTATTTTAATCTACCAGGTATTTAGCTATTTTGCGCTATTTAGCTATTTTTCATAAGCGACCCGGCCACAAATGATAGCTCAACGTGGACATTTATAGTAAATAAATTCTCTAAACGCGTGACGTGGATTCTTAACGTGGAGGGGAAAAACGGAGGACCCGGAGAAAAATCCACGCGACCACGGGGAGATAGACAATCACACAAACTCAAAAATAGACAGGCATCAAACTTGATTTGAAGCTTTCGTGACTGCAGGAATTACTCTTTGTTTTTTTTGGTAAAGTCACGTAGAAAGAAAATAAATTAAATAATATAATACGACGTTTCGATTGCAAGAGAGACACAAAGCACAGACACGGAGACACACAGACAGACACACAAGCAGAGAGAAACAACACAGAGACACACAACATAGACACACACCTCTGTGTGTCCATGTTGTGTGTCTGCCTGTGTGTCTCCGTGTCTGTTTTGTCTCTCAAATTTAGAAGTTCACTAGGTTTGTTTTCTACCTGATGACGATTGCTTGTGTTGCAATCGAAACGTCGTATTCCATTATTTTATTTTATTTGTTTCTACGTGACTTTCCCGAAAGAACCAAAGAGTATACAGGCAGCGTCAGGGTCGGGTTCGAGCCCACGACCTCCTGCATACCAAGCGAGGTAGTTGACATCTCATAGCCACCGTGGTGCCCAGTCTCATGACAAACCACCGATAGCACAAACCGGATAAGACCGGGGCAAAATTACAAAGCCCCCCAATAAACACCACACACACCCTTCACTGACCACGTGACACCTTCACTTTGGTGTCATTTTAAAAACAATTCTAACGCTCCACAAATTCGCCGTTTCAACTCTACATCCCAGCGCGGTAGTTGAATGACCAATGGTACAAGTTGCTTAAATCACCCCCCCCCCCTCCCACTGCTTCTGCAACGTCAATTTGTTCACCACAGGCAGGCAGTCGATCGGAAGGTTCGCTCGTGGTGGGATAAAGTGTGTGCATTCTCACCCATTTCGACACATCTGGCCCAGAAAGGAAGAGTAGGCCAAATACACACTCTGAAGGTTCTCATCCGTGCAGCTCCATCTTAGCAGAGATGCCTTTCTACCAGAAGTGGTATGAGCAAGCAATTGCAGGGCTTCACCTTTAACTTGCATATATATACAGAATACAGAGGGTTTTTTTTTTATTAAAAGGGTCCACATGCTGTGGTGATTAGGGGAAATAGAATATGGGCTGTAACCTAAAAATTACTTTTGGTGCCAATTTCAACATGGCCTGTTTGTCCCCTGTGATTCGGGATCCAGCCGTGGTTTCGCTCAACTGGCGTCTGACCCTTCCTTGACTTTGTTAAAATAATCCAGGGGAGTGGAGCTGATGCACACAGAGAGTTGTGACCCAGTGCATACAATCGTTATAATACCCGCTGCTGCTCCTGCTGCTGCTCTGTTTTGCTGGAGGGGGAAGGAAAGAGTGGATATATGTCTGCTCGGCTGCCTGCATACATCGAGATAGAAATGCCGAAATATTTCCTTCCGTTTGAACAAGAAAAACAATTTAGTGATTAATTCAATTCAACTTCACATTACTGTGTCTGTGTGTATGTAAGGGTGCTACCGCTGATGTGGTACAGGAGGATGTGGAGCTGAGTGGACTTGCCGATGACCGGTACCAGCGGTGTCAAGATCGGCCTCTGTGGAGGAGGCTCGTGAAGGACGCTACTGGGCAGTTGGAGGCAGTCGCCCTCCAGCAACAACGGAGGGCGGTGGAGCGACGCTCACAACAACGAGCGGAGCGCCGGGTGGCTAAAACACAGCAAGTTGGCACAGTAGGGGGCACAGGTGGGTGCATCAGCCAGGCATCTCACTCAGTCGACCCGTGGCACCTGGGTCTGCCCCGTGACCTCCGGCCAGCGGGCGTTCGATACTTCACGTGGCCTCAAGGTGCACATGGCCTGGCACAAGCGTCGTGGTGACGTCTCCGCCACTTAGTGGCGAATGGATGTTGTTGTTGCTACCGCTGTGCAATGGTTGTCACTCTGGACCTGCAGAGCTCGTTGGTTCGACCTCCCGGCGCAGCAGTGAAAACAATGGCCAGGATTCTTCAGCCCCTCCCCCGGAATCGTGTACAAAAGAGTGGAGGAATCCGATGCGCTATGAAGCTCTTTTGCACAGATGTGTGGGCGGCCACGTGTAACGTCGGTAGCAGGCGATGTCTTGGCCGACCCCTGCCTCAACCCTTCTCTCCATTCCACTCACACCGACCAACGGGGTGAAGTATGGCCAAAATCCCCACGTGCTGAAAGTTACTTCGAGACATTTTTTTATATTTCATCGCGTGTGCTATCCCATGCGCGGGATACATTTAAACTGCAATTTGCACAATATTTACGAGCAATAAAAATAAATAACCACTTAGAAATAATTAAACTTGCTGCAGCATATCCAGGGTGTCTTCTCGATAAAAAAAATCATTCTGGGAAGCTGTTGGGCTGGCTTGGCGTATGGATTAGCGGCGTAAGGCACTACCACTAGAGTATCTACGCTGTGATACATACTCCTATACAGTGGTTAGTGTGTCCTATATTCCTATAAACGGGTTCAAGTCAGGTTAAAATAAGGCGAGATGGATGGATGTGGGGTGCTAGCATGATTCCCAGAATAACAAACATGAAACACTGAGTCATCAATTAGCCGAATGATGGTGGCTACGCACATGACCTAACACATTCCAGCGGAGGGAGCTGGTAGGAACGTTGGGTTGCTCGGTCAAAGGCCAGGGTCAACGGCGGCGTGGTGTATTCCGCAAATATGGCCGACTGTGAGGGCGGGCACAAGCCGGCGTGAGTAGGTTAAACGTTGAGTTTTATAAGGGCACCACGGGGTGACCAGCCCCTCCCCACCCAGCCCCACCCCTCCCACCCCCCACCCAGCCCCACCCTCCCCACCTAGCCCCTCCCCACCCTCCCCTCCCACCCAGCCCCTCCCTACCCTCCCCTCGCCACCCAGCCCCACCCTCCCCACCCAGCCCCTCCCCACCCTCCCCACCCAGCCCCACCCTCCCCACCCAGCCCCTCCCCACCTCCCCTCCCCCACCCAGCCCCTCCCTCCCCACCCAGCCCCCCCCCTGCACGACGGACACAATAATCCCCTGTGGGCTGGTGTAACCAGGAGGTTCCTACCAGTATAACCCAGCACTGTTGACGCCTCGAGGGTTGCTGGATCACGCACGTGAAGTTGTCAAACTCCTTTCCCGTGGGCGTCCAGAAGGCTGTCATACCCTGGCTCGCCACGAGAAGGCGGTACAGCAAAAATGGGGGCTTCCATCTGTTCAGAATCAGAATCTTTATTGAAAAAAGTGGCGGTTTTTTCAAATGTTCTTGCTGTGGTTTTCACACCTGATGATGTATTGTTCTTATTTTTATTATTTCCCTTCCACGTGACTTTACCGAAAGAACCAAGAATATGCATCCATGCAGTCACGAAAGCTTCAAATCGAAATGTCACAGTTCACTGAACCCACGACAACACTGACGCAACCACGTGCTTACAAATCCCGGCCTCTCGCGCACGTGGTCATGCCCCAGCTGAACCCTCCAATCACAATCGCCGTTTCAAACCGACAGCGCGCCTCCCATTGGCTGATTCTCCCCGTGGTGGGCGTATATCTTGGCGTTGGTGGCATATCGAGCATGCATCGTGGAAATCAAACGAGGATCGCCAATAGCGTGAGGCGTACGTTGCGGTGCATTTCTGGATGGCTACGCACCAATTGGGCCTGCGCGTTTTATCCACATGTGGACGTGGTAGTAGTGGTTGTTACCCGTCTTCGTGTTTATTGCGTTAATGTTTATTATTTTTAAAGGTGGAAACTTGTTGAACACAGGGGGAGATGATGGAGGACGACTTTGTGTTAATGCCGCAGCTCTTGCCTGTGGAGGAGAGAGGAGGAGGGGAGGAGGAGGAAGCGGCGGCGAGCGGACCGCCAGTAACGCCGGCAGAGTATCTGAATCGGGTCCGGTAGGGACATCAACATCATCATCAACATCATCATCACCATCATCACCATCATCATCATCATTCACATCATCATCAACATCATCATCATTCACATCATCACCATTCACATCATCATCACCATTCACATCATCACCATTCACATCATCACCATTCACATCATCACCATTAACATCATCATCAACATCATCATTAACATCATCAACATCATCATTAACATCATCAACATCATCATTAACATCATCAACATCATCATTAACATCATCAACATCATCATTATCATCAACATCATCATTATCATCAACATCATCATCACCATTAACATCATCATCACCATTAACATCATCATCAACATTAACATCATCATCATCAACATTAACATCATCAAAATCATCATCACCATTAACATCATCATCATAGACACCATAAACATCAAAACAATTAACAACATCAGCATGAACATCAACATCCTCATTGACACAATCAACATGAACATCGTTTGCATAACGTCTGGAACGCTCTTCCTTCCCATACTAGGATGCCCCTGAAGCTATGCTTTTTTAAATCCTCATCTAGATCGACAAACTCATTGCTTTAGAACTGATGTTTGTGTGTATCATGTGTTTTCCTTCCCCCGCACCTCCGATTAACACTATTGGCTTCGTACTGTGCCAAATAAGTAAAAAATGCAGACATGCATAGAAGGTGGTGGCGGCACTCAAAGAGCCGCACAGATAGATTAAGGAATCCATCGCTGTAACTGCCATCTCCTGGCCACACGTCGCAGCCCAAGCACTACAATCCCATGGTATTCCCAGGAAGTCTTCCATCCCAAAGACTACCATCCCAAACACTACAATCCCATGGTATTCCCAGGAAGTCTACCATCCCAAACACTACAATCCCATGGTATTCCCAGGAAGTCTACCATCCCAAACACTACAATCCCATGGTATTCCCAGGAAGTATTCCATCCCAAGCACTACAATCCCATGGTATTCCCAGGAAGTCTTCCATCCCAAACACTACAATCCCAAACACTACAATCCCATGGTATTCCCAGGAAGTCTACCATCCCAAACACTACAATCCCATGGTATTCCCAGGAAGTATTCCATCCCAAGCACTACAATCCCATGGTATTCCCAGGAAGTATTCCATCCCAATCACTACAAATCCATGGTATTCCCAGGAAGTCTACCATTCCAAACACTACAATCCCATGGTATTCCCAGGAAGTCTGCCATCCCAAACACTACAATCCCATGGTATTCCCAGGAAGTCTGCCATCCCAAACACTACAATCCCATGGTATTCCCAGGAAGTCTACCATCCCAAACACTACAATCCCATGGTATTCCCAGGAAGTATTCCATCCCAAACACTACAATCCCATGGTATTCCCAGGAAGTCTACCATCCCAAACACTACAATCCCATGGTATTCCCAGGAAGTCTACCATCCCAAACACTACAATCCCATGGTATTCCCAGGAAGTATTCCATCCCAAGCACTACAATCCCATGGTATTCCCAGGAAGTATTCCATCCCAATCACTACAAATCCATGGTATTCCCAGGAAGTCTACCATTCCAAACACTACAATCCCATGGTATTCCCAGGAAGTCTGCCATCCCAAACACTACAATCCCATGGTATTCCCAGGAAGTCTGCCATCCCAAACACTACAATCCCATGGTATTCCCAGGAAGTCTACCATCCCAAACACTACAATCCCATGGTATTCCCAGGAAGTATTCCATCCCAAACACTACAATCCCATGGTATTCCCAGGAAGTCTACCATCCCAAACACTACAATCCCATGGTATTCCCAGGAAGTCTACCATCCCAAACACTACAATGCCATGGTATTCCCAGGAAGTCTGCCATCCCAAACACTACAATCCCATGGTATTTCCAGGAAGTATTCCATCCCAATCACTACAAATCCATGGTATTCCCAGGAAGTCTGCCATCCCAAACACTACAATGCCATGGTATTCCCAGGAAGTCTACCATCCCAAACACTACAATGCCATGGTATTCCCAGGAAGTCTGCCATCCCAAACACTACAATCCCATGGTATTCCCAGGAAGTCTGCCATCCCAAACACTACAATCCCATGGTATTCCCAGGAAGTCTGCCATCCCAAACACTACAATCCCATGGTATTCCCAGGAAGTCTACCATCCCAAACACTACAATGCCATGGTATTCCCAGGAAGTTTGCCATCCCAAACACTACAATCCCATGGTATTCCCAGGAAGTCGACCATCCCAAACACTACAATCCCATGGTATTCCCAGGAAGTCGACCATCCCAAACACTACAATCCCATGGTATTCCCAGGAAGTCTACCATCCCAAACACTACAATCCCATGGTAATCCCAGGAAGTCTACCATCTCAAGCACTACAATCCCATGGTATTCCCAGGAAGTATTCCATCCCAAACACTACAATCCCATGGTATTCCCAGGAAGTCTGCCATCCCAAACACTACAATACCATGGTATTCCCAGGAAGTATTCCATCCCAAACACTACAATCCCATGGTATTCCCAGGAAGTCTGCCATCCCAAACACTACAATACCATGGTATTCCCAGGAAGTATTCCATCCCAAACACTACAATCCCATGGTATTCCCAGGAAGTCTGCCATCCCAAACACTACAATACCATGGTATTCCCAGGAAGTCTACCATCCCAAACACTACAATCCCATGGTATTCCCAGGAAGTCTGCCATCCCAAACACTACAATACCATGGTATTCCCAGGAAGTATTCCATCCCAAACACTACAATCCCATGGTATTCCCAGGAAGTCTGCTATCCCAAACACTACAATCCCATGGTATTCCCAGGAAGTCTGCCATCCCAAACACTACAATCCCATGGTATTCCCAGGAAGTCTGCCATCCCAAACACTACAATCCCATGGTATTCCCAGGAAGTCTACCATCCCAAACACTACAATCCCATGGTATTCCCAGGAAGTCTTCTATCCCAAACACTACAACCACGCTCACCCTTGCTGTTAATTGCAAAGCAGCGTTAATACGCAGGTGTGTTTTAAAAAAAACTAAAACTAAACTATATTCCTTTTTAAATCCTTTATATTAAGTTCACTTGCTTGCACGCTTACGACCGTGCAAATCTTTCGGTCGTTTTTTAACCCACTTCCCGTGATCCAATCGAGCTGACATTTTGCACACAGACTCGTTGTGCGTGACAATTTATTTTCGTGAAAAATTTTTCCTAAATTTTACACTTTTTAGGTAAAAAATGTTCATATTTAATTACCAATTGCTTAATGGTGGCAGGCAATCATCTGACCCATAGGTGGCAGCCATATCAAGCCAGAGGACGAGAGGACTCTAGCCGCCACGCATATAAAGGATTTATAGTGAAAAACTTTGTTTTTACGGGTTAATTTTTACCAAGTAAGGCCCACTGAGTTTACGCTGCTCTTTTGCAGAAGCTACCTGGCCACAAATGATAGCTCAACGAAGTGGCTTTTCATGATGGAATTTACACCAGCCAAATACTCTAAACGCGTGATGTTGATTCTAATGTGGAGAGAGAGAAACCGGAGGACCCGGAGAGAAATTCACGCGACCACGGGGAAAGAGAGACACGCAAACTCCAAATACACAGCAGGCAATCGGGGTTGGGATCGAACCCACGCCTTCCTGTATACCAGGCGAGGGAGTTAACATCTCTCCACCGCGGCACCCCTAAGTCAGCCATCTCACCGTCACCGTTATTGCTTAATGTGCCTTGTCTCTGTTCAGGCTCGAAGCTGCCAGATGCCCCGAAGTTGCCGTAGCCAACATTGACCCAGAAAAACTCAAGCAGAAGCAACCGGTGAAAGTATCGAATGTGAGTCGTGCATTTGTCTTTGTATCCATCCAGGAGAAGAACCACGCTGAGTTGTCAGCATCTCTCTTTAAATCCTTTATATTAAGTTCACTTGCTTGCTTGCTTACGACCGTGCAAATCTTTTGGTCGTTTTTTAACCCACTTCCCGTGATCCAATCGAGCTGACATTTTGCACACAGACTCGTTGTGCGTGACAATTAATTTTCGTGAGAAAATTTTTTTCCAAAATTTTACACTGTTTAGGGAAAATTTTTAAATATTTAATTACCAATTGCTTAATGGTGGCAGACAATCATCTGACCCATAGGTGGCAGCCATCTCAAGCCAGAGGACGAGAGGACTCTAGCCGCCACGCATATAAAGGATTTATAGTGAAAAACTTTGTTTTTACGGGTTAATTTTATTACACGCTTTCATTTAACTCACCCTGTCTGTTGTTGTTGTCGTTGTTGTATCCTCAAATCTTGTAACTCAATTTTAACCCACTTCCCAATGTGGTATCGACTGCAAACTTGGTATACTTATGCCATACTGATGACAATACTATATTCTATCATTGAAAATGAAAATCATAAAAATATATATATTTTTTTTAAACATTCTTTTTTATATGTTATATTTCGGCTTGGGTCTAATTGTCCACGGTCAACTGACGTTGGCTGTAATTGGCCACGGTCCCTTACATTATGGCAAGCTTTGGGGCCACTTCCTGGAGTCCTGGAGTTCTTCCATTACGAGTACATTTCATAAAAGCGTGTTTTTAATATTACTTCTTTCAGGGGGTCTTGCATTGTTTTTTTATTTTAAAAAAAAATTTTGGTAAAAATGTTCTTGTACGTATCCAATTTTTTTAACCAGGCACTCTACCCATCATCATCAATATCATCAGCAGCCATGATCTATCCGCTGCTGGATTCAGGCCGTCCTCAAGCTGTCACGCTGCCCGACGCTCGCACGATGCGACCACCAAACGTGTGGAGTTCCTGCACGCGAGCTGGCCTCACCCAAGGGTGGCACAGTCGTGTGTTTTACAATCGGGTTTAATTGTCTTTTTATATTAAACCCTATCATCTGAGATTGGGAGAAATCCGGTTTAATTGGTTTTAATTGCAGAACCGCACTTCGCCAACGATGGGCTTCATCCATTCCAAGCTAAGGAACTCACTGGCGCCCACGATTGTGGAGCTCGTGTTATCAAAGTCAAAGTTTATCAAAGTTTATTTATTAGGTATAGACCTGTGAGCCATTCGGCTCTTGAATCGGGTGCAACCGCAACAAACAAAAAACTAAAACATGAACAAGAAAACATCTTAAAGTGAATATGTGACTGAGTGCAAACAGAAAATCCAAGAAAAGACAGCAAAATATTGCAGAAAAAATCACCGTACACCAACCCTGTGCAAATATCCCAGTGGGATGCAAGTCAAACAACAACAACCACAAGACAACTTAGATTAAGGCCATCAGCCTAACTCTGTACTACAACAAACAAACATGGCCAAACCAAAAAACTTGTTCATCAAGACCAACCTGCCCGCCACATTCTCCGACTACCCGGTGCCCGACGGCCCCCCGAGTACGATGATAGCAGCACCGACGAGGAAGCAGCCTAAGCCTTGGATCAGAGTTTCGTATTCATTAAACCAGGTTTTAATTCCCCGAAATCGGGTTTAATTGTATCAAAGAAAAAACCCGATGCCTGCCGCTGGGAAAATCGGGTTTTTTCCACCCATGGTCTCACCGTCCGCGTGTTCCCTCTCTTCACCCGCACCCCATCGTTAGTCTTGACCCCTGTCTAGCAGCCCCTATTGTAGACGTGCCCCTCTGTGCAAGCCTCTCACTCACTTGGTACCCGCAGTCAATGTGTCGGCAATCAAATTGTGCACTTTCAGTTGGCGGTCGACGTCCAAAGTGGACTGCGACCCTCAAGGGAATGGCACCTTCCTCCCCGTGGTCACCCCCCCCACCCCCCCGCTGCGATCCGTGGATCAAACAAAGTCACTCGAGACGCCAGTGTATGGCAGCGAGAGCAGTTTCAGCGAATGCTGTCGCAGGAGGTCCACACGTTTGGCGCAACGGTGACGAATGAATGATTGTGGGTTCTCTTAACCTGCGTTTGTGAAACATTTCTTTTGAGCGGGCTATAAATGTGAACCGGTGTTCAAAACTCCGATTGTCAACAACAGTGCAGCTGACGTTATTGGAGGGAGAAGTCCACAAACACCGTGGGGGGGGCGGCCCCATTGAGCCGAGAGCAACGCGGCGCTGCGTTCGATTGGCCACACTCTGCTGATGATATTTGTACATTTAGATTTATTTCTGCTGCTGTACACTTTCAAATTATCAGCCATTTTGTTGAGCCATCGGTTGTGGCCAGGTCGCGTCTGACAAATACGTGAATAGCTCCGTGGACTTTACCTAGTAGGTTAAAACATAATTTGGTTTTATTTGTATATTTTTTAGCGATTTTATTTTACCGTTCCTGTACTTTGCACTCTTCTTGTGTTTTTGTAGTGTTTGTTTTTGTGACCTTCTGACCCCGTGCCCCTACAGGGCATCTGTGAAAATAGCTTCATAGCTCATCGGATTCCTCCTCCAGTATAAATAAATATTCTGATTTATTCAGAAAATGAAAACCGGTTGAATAAATGATCCTGGAAAGCATTGGCGTTACGTTCCATCTCTTTTCCACTGCCACAACTGAGCCGTGCCAAGCCGGCCCGGCACGGCTCAAGATGTTCCGTGTTTTTCCATTGCCACTGACATCACACGCACACGCGTTTTGAGTCGAAACGCATTTGGGGAGCGGTAGTGCCGTGGTTAGCGCTGCGCTGCGCTACGAACCTGTCAACCCGAGTCCAATTCCCGCTCACGGCCAACACCAGTGATGATTATCTGTACTGGTCCTGGGCCTCCCCCGAGGTCGACTCGGCCTCAAATCAATACCTAGTGCGGTGTGCAAACATTGCCACTCGGCGGCCCGGCATGGTGTTGGCCATCCACCCCCTCGCGTGTCGTGTCGGCCTTCGTAAGTGCTCTCTAAACAGCACTTGCCCCTACAGTCTGTTCAGGCTATGCTGGAGGATCGTTGTTTTTGACGCGGTGTTCTCACCCCGTGTACCCATCGACGTGACACGCAATGAACGTCTCATCAGCCCCGCCCCTGGCCCTGCTTGGCCCCGCCCCTGGCCCTGCTTGGCCCCAGATGTGTTTTGCGGCCAGCATATATAAGATCTTGTCTCTTGGATTTCTCTTCACTTGATGCAGTAAATTTGGCTGTGACGGTCCCACCTGAAGACGGAGTGTTGCCTCCGAAACGTCGTGATTTAATGTAGTTATTTTCATTTATTATTAAGTTATTTTATTAGCAGCGTTTATTATTTATTTATTTCCCCTCCGTGACTTTACCGAAAAAACCTAAGAGTATAGCGGTTTTGTTCCGGCTCTGCTCGAAAAACAGCCAGTGGAATTCCATAATAACGGGTCTTTTTGGGTTAGGTTCCGTAGTAAGGTTTGTCATGTGCCAGTTAGCTACTACTTCAGCACACCGGTGTGTTGGCAGGTGAACCCAGAACATTTTCAATTCGAGTACTGTGACGTGTCGCTGGTGACAACAACAACAACAACCACCAGCTTCGTCAGGCGATCGCCAGAAGAGTGATGAAGTCGTCCTCCCGTTTCCGGTCTCAAATAGAGGAGTACAGGTGACGTCATCACTGGGAGCCTATCAGCTGAGAAGACCAGAGGGAGGGTTAATGTAGTCCTCCTATAAGTTACAATGGATCACGTTCACCTGAGAATATGCAGTAGCTGATTATTGGTTGGGTTATTCGCAGTTAATCAACATACCTAATGTATGTACATGATGTTGATCTGAGAATATGCAGCAAATAGAAGAAAAAAACCGCCAGACCGTGAGAGCCCTACGCTGACTCGGCTGTGCGGGTGGAAGAGGCCGGTATTGGTGAAGGTGCATCGCGATGGTCGTGTCTGGTAGGATGGGGCTGGTTCAGTTTTTTTCGTATGTTTTTGGGTGCTTTGTTTGCCTTTCCTATACTCTCCACTCTGAACGTGTTCTTACCCTCCAGTCTAAATCAATATTATTCTGATTCTGTCGTTCCAGCCGTGCGGTTGCCTGCCAGCTCCACGCGGCTTCGCCCCCAGCGTCGAGTGGCAGATGCAGCAGCAGGCCGCCTTCTCCGCCATGCGCCAGGTGAAACCGAGGGTCGGTCGGTGAAGCCGAGGGTCGGTCGGTGAAGCCGAGGGTCTGTCGGTGAAGCCGAGGTCTGTCGGTGAAGCCGAGGTCTGTCGGTGAAGCCGAGGTCGGTCGGTGAAGCCGAGGTCGGTCGTTGAAGCCGAGGGTCGATCCGGCGCGGTTCGCGAACTGGGTTAGCGGCAGGTGATAACTGGGCCGACCCCGGTACCAAAGCAATCTTGGTTGCCGATAAGCCTGACGGCGACGAGATGTTGACCACCTCGCCTGGTATGTAGGAGGTCATGGGTTCGATCCCGACACCTGTGTATATGGAGTTTGCATGTCTCTCTCCCCGTGGTCGTGTGGAATTTTCTCCAGGTCCTCCGGTTTTACTCTGAACGCACATTTAGAATCGATGTGTTCGTTCAAAGTATTTGGCTGCTAGAAGTTTCCACGCGATAAATCACTTTGTTGAGCTATCATTTGTGGCCAGGTCACTTCTGAATAAGTAATATTTAGAAAAAACTTTTTTTAAAAGACGTTTTAATGAAATGTACCGTACGAGTAATGGAAGAACTCCACGACTCCAGGAAGTGGCCCCGAAGCTTGCCATAACGTCAGAGACCGCGGTGATTTACAGCCAACGTCAATTGAGCATAGACAATTAGACCGAAGCCGAAACATAACATATAAAAAAAAAAATTTAATGATAGAATATGGTATTGTCATCAGTATGACATAAGTATACCAAGTTTGCAGTCGATACCACATTGGGAAGTGGGTTAAAATTGAGTTACAAGATTTGAGGATACAACAACAACAGACAGAGTGAGTTAATAAAAAGCGTGTAAAAAGAGCTACACAGCCAAAATAGGCTTTACCTGGTAAAATACTAACAAAAATAGTAAGCCGGGCAGCGGTGACTCCGCTGCATGCGGCCTGTGGCCCGGCACCGTGGAGGCAGCAAGGATTGGTGGATCGCACGAGCATCGTAAAATTCCCCGCGGGCGTCGAAGAGGTGCCGTACCCTAATAGTTCAATGGGCTCAACAGTGATCTCCTGTTCGAATGAGCACCAATGCTGCAATGCTCGTCTCCTCATCTCCTACAGCTGCAAGAGCCAGTGGAGGGGGGAGGGAGGGATATTGGGCTGAGTCAACCATCAACCGGCTGTGAGCCGCTCGCTCCGCAGCTGAGCAGCCCCATCGGCGGCATCAATGAGCTTCCGGTGAAACGTTCAACGTTGGCCCCAACGTGAGCTCAACGTTCGCCCCAACGTGAGCTCAACGTTGGCCCAACGTTCCCTATTCACCGGACTACTGCATATGATACCCCGTGTTTTACCTTTCAGAAAATATCAAGGAACAAAGCAAGACGGACATTCCTGAAGTTGCACAGCGACATAAAGATGGTACGCCCACTGCCCCCGTGGGATGGAGCACACGCGCACAGTTGAAATGTTTAAAAGTTATTATTTTAAAAATGCTTTGTTTAAACTCCCCCGACAGTGGGGACCGTCCGGGTGAGGTCGTCCAGGCGAGGGAGTTAACATCTCGCCACCATGGAGCGTTAGAATTGTTTTTAAAATGACACCAAAGTGAATATGGCACGTGGTCAGTGAAGGGTGTGTGTGATGTTTCTTGGGGGCTTTGTCATTTTTCCTCGGTCTTCTCCGGATTGTGTGAGACTGGGCACCGCTGTGGCAATGAGATGTTAACTACCTCGCCTGGTATGCAGGAGGTCGTGGGTTCAATTCCGACCCTGACGCCTGCTGCTGTATACTTGGAGTTTGCGTGTCTCTCTCTCATCATCATCATCGTCATCACGGTGGCTAGGAGATGTTAACTACCTCGCCTGGTATGCAGGAGGTCGTGGGTTCAATTCCGACCCTGACACCTGCTGCTGTATACTTGGAGTTTGCGTGTCTCTCTCTCATCATCATCATCGTCATCACGGTGGCTAGGAGATGTTAACTACCTCGCCTGGTATGCAGGAGGTCGTGGGTTCAATTCCGACCCTGACGCCTGCTGCTGTATACTTGGAGTTTGCGTGTCTCTCTCTCATCATCATCATCGTCATCACGGTGGCTAGGAGATGTTAACTACCTCGCCTGGTATGCAGGAGGTCATGGACTCGATCCCGACCCTGACGCCTGCTGCTGTATATTTAGCGTTTGCGTGTCTCTCTCACCCCATGGTTGCGTGGAATTGGACCGGTTTCTACGCACTTTGCCCCCATCAGCAGTGTGTGGCCCATTCAGCACGGTAACATTGAACAGATCTAGTCTGTCTACAGTCTCAATATAGGTGGTCTATAGTAGTTCGGAATGTAAATCATTATTTAGACGGTAGGAATCCGATGAACAACGAAGATATTTCCCTTCTTGGTTCTTTCGGTAAAGTCACGTAGAAGGGAAGTAATAAAATAATAAAAATAAAACATAATAAAACAATTCTCACGACGTTTCTGTTCTTCACCTGAGGACGGCTGCTTGCGTTGTGGCCGAAAGGTCGTGAGAATTATTTTTTATTATGTTTTATTTTTATTATTTTATTACTTCCCTTCCACGTGACTTTACCGAAAGAACCAAGAAGATGAATCCCTGCAGTCACGAAAGCTTTAAATCGAAACGAAGATATTTTTCACAGATGCCCACTAGGGGTCGGCTCGACACGCTACGGGGGTGAGCAAGTTCATACTAACACGTTCCTTCGGAGTGGGCAGGTAGGAACTTGGTCGGACGGCGCATTCGTGCGATCCGTGTCACGCGGCGCAAGCTGTTTTTGGCTGGCACGTCACGTGGTGCTGAGTCCGCCCGAAGCACTCTATGAAATACAAATCGAGGGCGTGGCTATGCACGACAGACAGACAGACAAATAATCCCTGGTGGGCAGTCAGTGTGGAACTGTTCCTACCTGTATTACACTGGTCAACAAAAAAAAGTTTTTTTCTGGCCTGGACTTTAGCAGCTGTTCTAGACTAATTTCAGGGTGCTGATTCCAAATCTGATCTCAGATTTGCTCTATCACATCTCATTTTTTTTTGCTATCGGCATACCCCATTTTAATTGATTTTACCCGAAATTAATGCTCTCACTTATGATTGCAAGTTGTTGCGAGTCAGTGACTGCTTTAGTGTTAAAATATGGTGCTGTATTTTTAGGATAGTGTGTGTATAATATAATCTTATGTAGATATCCACATTTATTTAATATTTTTCATCTGCAGTTTCTATTTGAAAATGCAATATTTGATATCTCAACAACCTGATGTGATAGACAAAAACTGATGCCAGATTTGGAATCGGCACCCGAAAATTACCTTAAAACCGTTGGAATACCTTATGCCAGAACAAGTGTGTTGACCAGTGTTATAGGACTTCCTGCAGCACCGACACTTCAGCGCGCGTCTCTTGCGCGCGTTCCTGCAATGTAACGACGCAGCCAGAAGTGGAGGATGAGGAGGGATGGAAGCGCTTCTGCTTGGGGGAACGGCGGTACAGCAGCAGAGCGCAATCCGAACCCCCCCCCGCCGCCGCCACCACCGCCGCCAGCGTCAACAACAACCCCGCAGACAGCGAGGAGCTGGACCTCGACTTCTTGAAGGTGAGCGTCGCGCTGCCGGCGAGCTGTTACCTCCCTCGCCTGGTGCGCAGGAGGTCGTGGGATCGATCCCTGACCCTGACGACGCCTGTTGTGTATTTGGAGTCCGCGTGTTCTCGCTCTCTCTCCCCCGTGCTGGTCGCGTGGATGGTTCCGCGGGTTCCCCCGGTTTTGCTCTCCACCGCATTTAGAATCGACGCGCGTTTAGATTATTTGGCTGCTGAAAAAGAGATAATAGCTCATTTGGTTTTAGATGGCTAAAAAAAGCTTTAGCTTAGAGCTGTTGCACGCTCCATTTCCCCATATTTTGATGCTTTACCGCGACTCTGGTTTAAAGCGTTGACAACACTTTAGCTTCTTGGTTCTTTCCGTAAAGTCACGTAGAATGGAAATAATAAAATAATAAAAATAAAACGTAATAAAACAGGTCAGACCTGTTCTTCACCTGAGGACTGCTGCTTGCGTTGTTGCCGAAACGTCGTGAGAATTATTTTATTATGTTTTATTTTTATTATTTTATTATTTCCATTCTATGTGACTTTACCGAAGGAACCAAGAAGATTAATCCCTGCAGTCACGAAAGCTTTAAATCGAAATTTAACACTTTAGCTGTGTCTGTCCGTCTGTAACCGGGGCAGGAGCGGAGGTGGGTGGGTGTCACAGTAACACTCGGAACGACCATCCCAATATCAACTAAACTTAGTAGGACGTCAAGTTGCTATTAATCCCCTTTTCCCACGTCATTCGTTTTTCTTCCAATTCCGTTCCTATGACGTACGTGAACCGAACTACTAAAACACGTTCCTTCGGAGTGGGCAGGCAGGAACTTGGTTGGACGGCGCATTCGTTGCACGACAGAAAGCTCGCGGTCACGTGACGCACTTCAACCAATCCGGGAGCGTACTACATGTTTGGGAGGGGCTATGCACGACAGACAAATAATGCCTGGTGGGCAGTGTGGAATTGTTGCTCCTACCTGTATAAAACAACTTTATCGGTACCGAGGCTCCCACAAGGCCATGCGGGAGGGCGTGTGGCACAGATTTGCGCCAGCTATCGTAGAGTGCGGTCGTGCCACTACGGTTTTCTGCGGTGAGTAAAATGTCTTTATAAACAGCGGCGCTACGTCTCTCTCTAAATAAAATGAACGGTGAACCGCTCGTGCGTTCCGAGATTCGTCGCTGAACGGGGATACCCACACCCTGCAACTTGCAGACGTCTCCGAACGGGATAAGGGTTAAGGGACTCTTCGCCCGAGGGAAAACGAGCCGCATCGATCGAAGGGTCGTTGCCCAAAACTTGGTGACGCAAAACAGTGCTCAAAAGTATCCACCGTGTCGGGCAAGGCGATGCCGTCGCGTGCCAGGCACCCTGCTTGCCCTGCCGACGACGCCGTTGCGTGCGACGTCGCCTCGTTAGGTTTCGATCGCACGCTGGGAAGGCTGTTGCGGGATCACCGCGCAAGCGTTGATGTTCGTCCCTTTTGCGTCTCTGTTGAACGCACCGTTCACGACGGCATGCTGCATCGCGTGGACCCAGCGGTGGCGTATCCCAAGTCGCATGCGGCTTTTTCAGGGCGTCGCGGTCGCTAGGAGATGTTAACTACCTCGCCTGGTCTACAGGAGGTAGTGGGTTCGATCCTTGATTGTGACGCCTGCTGCTGTATATTTGGAGTTTGCGTGTTTCTCTCCCTATGGTCGTGCGGATTTTTCTCCGGGTCCTCCAGTTTTTCACTCCACATTTAGAATCAACGTCATGCGTTTAGAGTATTTGGCTGCTAGAAATATCCACGCGATAAGCCACTTCGTTGAGCTATCATTTGTGGCCAGGTCGCTTCTGAAAAAGAGCTACCACAGCTCAGTGGGCCTTACCTGGTAAAATAAAAAAAAACAGTAATGGTTTAAATTTTGATTTAAAGCTTTTTTTTTATTCATTTTTTTATTTCCCTTCTCCGTGACTTTACCGAAAGAACCAAGAATATAATAGTAATGGTTTAGTTTAATCCGTCACATGCGGCTCTATCGAAGGTGCATAACTTAGAGTGTACTATCCTTGTAGCAAAGAATAATAAATGTCTCCCGTGCTGTGCTGGAAACTATCCTCTATGTATACTTATGTATATACTTGACTCTGAAGAACTCACGGTGGAATTTTTGGCTCAGTCTGCTACAGGTTGGCTAGCCCTGCAGCAGAGGTCACAAACGGATTTTGATTCCTTACCCGTACCCGGCCGTACCAGAGTCGCAAACGGGTACCCGTACCCGGCCGGGTACGGGTAGCCGGGTATCGGGTAGGGTACGGGTATCAGGTACCCGGTTGCGACCTTTGCCCTGCAGTGGCCGTTGCGGCCTCCTCTTGCCGCCATGGACGGACGTCAATAACGTCTCACAGTGCGACCGCGGCCACCGGCCCCAAACGGCGGAGCGCTGAGTACCGCCACCGCCCGCTCCGAGCATTCGCCAGGCAGCGGTTGAGATATTGACCAAGTGGCTGCTCCCCAGAAGCCATCCACGTGCTCACTCACCAGCCTCGACACGAACGCCTGAAGCAGAGCTGAGCTGCTCTACGATTACTTGGGTAGAAATCTGTGACTTGGGTAGAAATCAGTTACTTTGGTAGCAATCGGTTACTTGGGTATGAATCTGTGATTTGGGTAGAAATCAGTTACTTGGGTAGAAATCGTTTACTTTGGTAGCAATCCGTTCCTTGGGTGGTAATCGGTCACTTTGGTAATCGATTACTCTCCTGATTACTGATTATAAAATTCGAGTTGTCGACTTTACCGAAAGAACCAAAGAGTACAACTCTAACATAGTTGGGGAAAAAAAGTTTGACCTCTGTTCTCACGTGTGCCGCTGGACGGGCGGTAACGGGTCAGGCTCGGTGATGTCATCCAAAAATCCTCCTCCGCCGCCGTCACGCCGGGCGGCTCTTGTCGGGGGTTTCCCTCCTTTGGTAGGCAGGATGGTGGTGGGGGGGGGGCTCCGAATTGTAAAGGGGGGCCCAAGTAATCGAGCAGAAGCCGATTTACAGTTTTAGGTTGAATAGCCCAACTTAACCATACTCAGTTTAACACGTAGGCTTTCGCGACCAATATTATTCATAATCAACGTTTTTGGGTTTAGATCGCGTTATTTATAAATGTGTCGTAACCCTCCACCACCCGACACGGCCAATCAGTAAAAAAGTGTCACGTTGACAAAAGACAAATAGTTCACTACTTTAGCCCACCGGTGTGTTGAAGCGTGAAACCACAACATTTACAATTTGAGTAGTACAACGTTTCGCTGGTAATTGCATCCAGCATCAACGGGCAATTCGCTGTTGTGGTTTCACGCTTCAACACACCGGTGGGCTAAAGCAGTGAACTATTTGTCTTTTGTCAACGTGACACTTTTTTTACTGATTGGCCGTGTCGGGTGGTGGAGGGTTACGACACATTTATAAATAACGCGATCTAAACCGCAAAAACGTTGATTATGAATTAACCATACTCCTTGGTTCTTTCGGTAAAGTCACGTAGATATAAAACAAAATAAATTAAATCACGACGTTTCGGGCGCAGCACAAGCGTCCGTCATCAGGTGGGACAACCGCGGCACGAAACAAATTGCTGAACCAAAGAGTATGGATCCCTGCAGTCACGGAAACTTCAAATCTAGATCCAACTTCACTAATCGATCGCGGCTCTGATGGAGACGTCGGCGGTGAACATCCCGCCGTGCAAGAGAGCTGCTGCGTAGCGTGACATCGCGATGGTAACCCGTTGCCCTCCCTGTCTCCCCGTCTCTCTCGTTGGTGTTCTGAACAGATTGGCACCCCTCCGCTGCTCAGCGTGGTTGGCAACTTGGGTCAAGTAAGTCTTCGCGACACCACCCCGACGTTTTTTTTTTGTTGTCGGAAGCTTAAGAAGAACTATTTTCCATAATGCAGATTTTTTTTTGTTTGGGGGTTAGATCGCGTAAATACAAACGTGTCGTTAAACCCGCCGCCGCCACCTCCCGACACAGCCAATTAGTAAGGTTTGTCACGTTAACAGAACGTGCCAGTGTGTTGGAGAGCAAATCCACAACATTTACGATCTGAGTACGACGTTTCGCCAGTCATTAGAACCGGCATCATCAGGCGGTGATCGCAAAAGCCCAAAAATAACGATTTTTTTCCGTCTTGATAAAGAGCGCAGAAGAACGCAGAACACAAAACTATTTCTAGATTTGAAGCTTTCGTGACTGCAAGGAATCATATTCTTAGGTTTTTTCGGTAAAGTCACGTAGGTAAAACATCGATATTAATGAAAATAAAATAAAACAAAAATCACGACGTTTCGGAGGCAACACAAGTCTCCGTCATCAGGTGGGACCGTCACAGCCGAATTAGCTGCATCAAGTGAGGCAATGATTCAAGAAGTAATCCCTTATAAGCAAGTTGAAGGGGGTAGGAGAGGGGGGGGGGAGCTCATCAGAATGTGGTAGCCAATGAATGGAACGCATCGGGAGGGAGGGGGGCGGGGCTCAAAGACAGCACGGAGTGCTAAGCACAACGCATCGGGAGGGGGAGGGGGGGGCAAAAACATGGACGACGGCTTGGACGCGGTTGCTGCTGCACACGCCAACACAATGGACAGAGAGGGGGAGGGGAGGTCTGATACACATGATAGACAAAAGAACGAAAATGCCCATGTTTATACCAATGCTGGCTGAACAATGAAGAGAGTACTGTTAAAAAATAACTGGGGATGTTAACACTCGGTAAAGTAAAGTAAAATAGTGCCTGTCAGATAAGATGGTCCAAAAAAGTGTAATTAAGTCTTTTTTGCGTGGTTGATAACATCTTTCCAATGATTACCAAGTTTGTACCCATCATCACGGTTGAAATTATGTCTGTGTTTGTATATTTGTATGGCTTCGTGTACAAACCTTTGATGGTAGCCGGGAGGTTTGCAGAGAACCTTGGTCTCGGAAAAGACAATTTCATGAGAGCCCACCGAGTTGTAGCAATGATCGGCAACGGCAGAAGAATCAGTTCTGCCGTGTTTCAGATCTGACTTGTTTTCTGCATCTTTTATTATCATCATCGTCATTGTCATCAGCAGCCACGATCTACCCACTGCTGGATGGATGCCCTCCCCTGTGTCGTCGCCATCTCTCGCGGCCATTCTGATCTCATCGCCCCTCTGTGGACGCGTTCGCTCCTTTGGCCGCCGTTCCATCGTTAGTCTCAACCACCGGCCGTCACGACCTCCATGCGCTCGTCCCACCAAAGCCCCCGTTAAACACATTCCTGCGGAGGGAGCTGGTAGGAACGTTGGGTTGCTCGGTCAATGGCCTGCAGGGTCAACGGCGGCGTGGTGCATTCCGCAAATATGGCCGACTGTGAGGGCGGGCACAAGCCGGCGTGAGTAGGTTAAACGTTGAGTTTTATAAGGGCACCACGGGGTGACCAGCCCCACCCTCCCCAAGCAGCCCCTCCCCACCCAGCCCCTCCCCACCCAGCCCCTTCCCACCCAGCCCCTTCCCACCCTCCCTTCCCCACCCAGCCCCTCCCCACCCTCCCTTCCCCACCCAGCGCCTCCCTCCCCACCCAGCCCCTCCCTGCACGACGGACGGACGGACACAATAATCCCCTGTGGGCTGGTGGAACCAGTGGGTTCCTACCAGTAATATAACCCGTGTGTTGAAATATTTCACATTATTAATGTGTATCAGATACACGCTAGAGCTGAGTTCAGATTGAAATGTTTGACATTTTGGATTTTAAAGGTCACTTTCTCGTCGTTTTTTGAATAATTTTTGTCACTTCATAATTGAACTTGCCCTCTTGCCGAGAATAGTAACATCGCCCTCCCTGTACCATGTGACACCACAGTCGCCACGTCACAGGAAGCGCATTTTCAAATGTGCCCATTACAGGAAGCGGCATTACTTCCTGCGGCGGTGTTATATTTTTTCTGATCAATATAAAACGCACGCAAAGATCGTATCGTCTGAAATGTCACGTTTTTTTTAAGGCCCAAATTTCAGATTTTCATTTGGGATTAATCGGCAAAATAAGGAACATATTCCCAAGACATATGTGCGCGTGTGTGTGTATGGTAACGTATGGGGAGCGGTAGTGCAGCGGTTAGCGCGCTGTGCTACGAACCCGGCGACTCAAATTCGATTCCCGCTCACGGTCAACACCAGTGACCATTATCTGAAACACGACCCCTGGTTCTCCCCTAGGTCGACTCGGCCTCAAATGAGCACTTGGTGCAGTGCATAGTAAACACCCGCCACTCGGGAGACAAAGGCGGACGGACGTGAGTGGTGCTGTGCCGTTCATAGGTGCAACTCGCTAACGGCACTTGCCCCGAAAGTCTGTCGAGGCTATACAGGCGGGGGGGGATCTTTGTCTTTGTGGCGTTTGTGTTTCTGCGTGTGTGGGGCAGGCGACCCTCATCGTGGTGCTCGAGTACCTGACCGTGTGGTTCGAGGAGAGAGGCTTCTCCGAGGAGCTGGTGAGCTCCTCCCCCGATTTGCGAAGTGAACGACGAATAAGAACGCTGAAAACAAAGTCGGTTTTTTTTTTTCGAAATTTTCTTTTCAAATCGTGGATGTACGTGCATATGTCCCTCGGGGCTTTCCTGGAGTGCGACAAGATAACAATAATAATGTTCGTAGGTTGTATCTGTTGTGTATGTTGAACTTCTTTCGCACCGTACGTAGCCAGCCGTGCTAATCGGAGGTGCGGGGGGAAGGACAATAAACTAAACTCAAAAATCAGTTCTCAAGAAATTAGTTTTCAATCTGCATTTAAAAGTGGATCACACCAGTGGTTTCCTAATATCGTGACCTGCAGAGTGGTGAGCGAGTTGGTGAGTGACTAATGTTGTGACCTACAGTGTGGTGAGTGAGTTGGTGAGTGTCTAATGTTGTGACCTGCAGTGTGGTGAGCGAGTTGGTGAGTGTGTCTAATGTTGTGACCAGCGGTGTGATGAGTAAGTGGGCGAGTAAGTGAGTTGTTGAGTGTGCGTGTGTTTTAATTTGTAGTGTGGTGAGTGAACACACAAAATGTATAAGTAACTGGGTGATAGATAGTGATTGAGTGGGTGGATAGGTGGATGAGTGGGTGGGTAAGTGCCTGGGTGAGTGGGTTAGTAAATGTGTGGGTGGGTGGATAGGTGGATGAGTGGGTGGGTAAGTGCCTGAGTGAGTGGGTTAGTAAATGAGTGGGTGGGTGGATGATGGAGTGGGTGGGTAAGTGTGCGAGTGAGCGACTTGGTGAGTGAGTTTGTTGTTGTAACCTGCCTCGCAAAACAGTCAGTCTGGTAGATCAGTGCTAACCGACATTTGATTTTAACCTCATTGCCGAATGCGACTCTTCATTGGCCACTGACTTGCTGCTGCGTCAGAGTGACTTGCTGCTGCGTCAAGAGTGACTTGCTGCTGCGTCAAGAGTGACTTGCTGCTGCGTCAAGAGTGACTTGCTGCTGCGTCAAGAGTGACTTGCTGCTGCGTCAAGAGTGATTTGCAGTGGCGGCGGCGGCGTTACCGCGGTGTTCCTTGCAGGGACGCTGGATCTACGCGCTGCTTGCCTGCATCGAGAAGCCGCTGCTGCCAGAGGCCCACTCCCTACTGCGACAAATAGCCCGCAACTGTGCCAGCCTCCGGGCCAGTCTGGTAAGTGAGAAGCTCAGAGACTTCTACCGCGCCCCGGGGTAGGCGCGATGCCCGTCGCGTGACGGTCAAACCGATATGTTTAGTAGTCACGAGCCGGACCAGGAGCCAAGTTAAATGCAGAACCAAATACTGGTAGGAAACTCTTGGTTACACCAGCCCACAGGGGATTATTGTGTCCGTCCGTCGTGCAGGGAGGGGCTGGGAGGGTGGGGAGGGGAGGGTGGGGAGGGGCTGGGTGGGGAGGGTGGGGCTGGGTGGAGAGCGGAGGGTGGGGAGGGACTGGGTGGGGAGGGGCTGGTCACCCCGTGGTGCCCTTATAAAACTCAACATTTAACCTACTCACGCCGGCTTGTGCCCACCCTCACAGTCGGGCATATTTGCGGAATACACCACGCCACCGTTGACCCTGGCCATTGACCGAGCAACCCAACGTTCCTACCAGCTCCCTCCGCAGGAATGTGTTAATGTGATGGTTCTTGTGCAATCATTGGCGACCGGGGTTGGGACAGCTACCTCGACAGGTAATGGTCCCATAGGATGCCAGTGCTGCTCGTTTTGTGGGGGGGGGGGGGCGGGGGTGGTACCACGTGGACTCCCGATTCGTCGGTCCAGCTCGTGGCCGTTGGAAGCGACGGTGAGACCCGTGGCGACTCCCACACGCACGGTGCCTTTTTGTGTTGGGCACATCTCATCATTTCTTTATTCATTTTTTTATTTCTCTCATCATGTCTGCAGTTTTGTTGCCAGAAAAAGGGGAAAAACCTCTTCTTATATTTTGGTACTGGCAAAGGAGGTCTCATGATGTATTCTTTGAAAACTCATTTTATTTTTAACTGCTTTTTGTGTAAATCTTGACTGAAAGCTTTCGTGACTGCAGGAATTCATATTCTTTGGGTCTTTCGTTAAAGGTCCTGATGACGACCGCTTCTGTTGCGATCGAAACGTCGTAGTTTTTTGTTTTTTTCTTTGAACATATCTACGTGACTTTACCGAAAGACCCAAAGAATATGCTTTTTTTACATGCTTTTATTTAACTCACTCTGTTGTTGTTGTTGTCGTATCCTCAAATCTTGTAACTAAATTTTAACCCACTTCCCAATATGGTATTGACTGCAAACTTGGTATACTTATGTCATACTGATGACAATACTCTATTCTATCATAAAAAAAAATATTTTTAAAACATCTTTTTTACATGTTATGTTTTGGCTTGGCTCTAATTGTCCACGCTCAACTCACGTTGCCTGTAAATCACCACGGCCCCTTACGTTATGGCAAGCTTCGGGGCCACTTCCTGGAGTCGTGGAGTTTTGCTATTACGAGTACGGTACATTTAATTAAAGCGTGTTTTTAAAAAAATATTTTTAAATATTACTTATTTTGTGTTCAGTTTGTCGTCCTTCCTCCGCACCTCCGATTCGCACGGAAGGCTACATACGGTGTAAAATAAGCTGAACATCCATAATAGATACAACTCACAAACATTGTCGTTGTTGTTGTCGTTGTTGTTATCTTGTCGCCCTCCAGGAGAGCCCCGAGGACAGCAGGCTGTCTGCGCTCAACCTGCTCATCTGCCTCGTGGCGAGGTGAGTGCACGCTGTGCGGGCGTCTCGTGGCGGCGTTCTCGCCTTGATGGCGTGCGGAAACGTGTACGGGAGGTGGCGCTGATGACGACGACGCTGATGACGACGACGCTGATGACGACGACGCTGATGACGACGACGCTGATGACGACGACGCTGATGACGACGACGCTGATGACGACGACGCTGATGACGACGACGCTGATGACGACGACGCTGATGACGACGACGCTGATGACGACGACGCTGATGACGACGACGCTGATGACGACGACGCTGATGACGACGATGATGACGACAATGATGACGACAATGACGACGACTGATGACGACGACGATGATGACGATGATAATGACGATGATAATGACGATGAATGACGATGATAATGACGATGAATGATGATGAGGACGGTGGTGGTGGAGCTGTAGTGTAGCGGTTAGCGCACTGCGCTATGAACCCAGCGACCAGAGTTCGATTCCAGCTCATGACCAAAACCAAAGACGATTTTCTCAATCGGTCCTGGGCCTCCCCTAGGTCGAATGAGTACCTGGTGCGGTGTGTAAACATCACCACTGAGGAGACAAAGACGGCCGAGCGTGGTGCTGGCCACCCACTCCGCCAGTGTGCCGTGCCGGCCTTCATAGGTGTGACTCGATAACACCACTTGCCCCAACAGTCTGTTAAGGCCGCACGGGGGATGTTTCTGCTGTTGGTGGTGTGGGTGGCGACGCGTGCCGTGACGGGCGCTCGCTGCTCATCCACGCAGCGTCAGCACCGTGACCACACGACCCTTAACGCGCCCAGCGCCGCCGGGTCTACGGAGGCTAAGCACGGGTGGTAGAATCTCGACGATGAGAATTAACGATGATCGTAACACTCTTTGGTCCTTTCGGTAAAGTCGCGTAGAAATAAATTAAGTAACAATAGAATACGACGTTTCGATTGCAACACAAGCAACCATCATCAGGTACAAATAAATGAGAAAACAAACATAGTAAACTTGGAAATATAATAATGCAATACAACACAGAGAGTCGGCCAACAAAACAGTCAACACCCCACCTGGTTGATTACGTTCTTCCAAAGATTGCCAAACCGTCATAATTTCAACTTGTAGCGCGCAAACGCACCGCATTCGTTCGCTCTCGGAGAGAGCCCGGCACGGTGGCGCCAGGGGGGGGCGGGGACCACGCAGTGAGGAGCCGGCGCCAACAATTTTCCCAAGCTCTGTGGTCCTCTGTATATCAAGGTGTTATTGGAAATCGATGAGTGTTTACACGTGGGAGGAAACCCAGGGTGCAGTGGAGAAGGGGGGAGCGGGATAATAATTCACACACTTAGGTAGGCCTCGGCAAGGTAAGGTAAATTGTACCCTTTTTACCGGGTGAAAGGTAAAGGGTAAAGGTGTCGACATGCCAAGGGGTAAGGGTAAAGGGTAGGGTAGAAGGTAGGCTCGTTGCATTTTACCTTACCTGCTAAAGGGTAAAAGGTAGGGTAGAGTGATTGTATTGTGGTAAGGTAAAAGGTAGGGTAAAAGGTAGGCTCGTTGTTTTTACACTTTTACCTTACCTTGCCGAGGCCTACACCTAGGCCTGCGTTGACCGTGCCCTCCGCATTTCTCTCCCTACAGATACTTTGAGCAGAAGGACCTCGCGGACAACTGACGGTGGTGGACCGAACCGTCGGTCCGCAACGCTCACCTTCACAACAAAGATTCACTCTGCCAAACTCTGCCCCCCCACCCACCATTTTATTATAATAAAAAATAAATCTTCATCATAACCACGATTTACAGTCTGTGAACAAAGACAAAGATCCCCCGTGTAGTCTTAACAGACTGTTGGGGGCAAGTGCGCGAGTATCGGCGGCACGACCTATGAAGGCGCCTGCACTGTGGCACGCGAGGGGAGCGGGCGGCCAGCACCTCACGATTCCGATTTAAAGTTTTCGTGACTGCAGGGATTCATCTTCTTGGTTCTTTCGGTAAAGTCACGTAGAAGGGAAATAATAAAAATAAAACATTAAATAATTCTCACGACGTTTCAGCCACAACGGCTGCTTGCGTTGTGGCCGAAACGTCGTGAGAATTATTTTATTATGTTTTATTATTTTATTACTTCCCTTCTACGTGACTTTACCGAAAGAACCAAGAAGAAGCATCTCGCGATGTTTACGCACCGCACCAGGTACTCGTTTGAGGCCGAGTCGACCTAGTGGAGGCCCAGGAATCCGTGAACACACACACGCGCGCACGCACAAGCGTGGGACAGGGCAAGCACGGGGAGCAGTTCAGAGCATTGTTGTTCGTCACGCCGCGTCGGCAGGAACCGTCGAGTCTGCTCGCGATTTTGCCCGCGACCTGAAACCGCGATCGCTGTGCAGATATTTTTGTGTTTTATATTCAGAATAAAACTTGCCGCGGCGATAGAGATACTACTCGAGCGTAACTATGCGAATGTGTGTATAAATAAACGGCGTGGTGTTTTTTTTTTGACGCTACCCATTTTTACGGAGGCCGTTCGTTTTCGTTTCTCAAGGCGAGCGCTGTTTTCGCGATTTCATCACCTTGGCGTTGAGATCTTGCCGCGCGTGGTTTTGTACGTCGCCGCAACGGCCCCACAGTGTGGTGCACCGAGATGGATGCAGACTCCGGGCTGCCCGTACTGCGTTGTTCGCAAGCGCCTCGCGCTCTCACACTCGGGGTGAAAGCGCTAATCCAGAGATTAGCGCAGCCCCCCGGCTCGTCGCTTCGTCTGTCTGGTGGCCGGTTAGAAACGGCACGGCACAATAGGCGCAGTACAAACAAACACGACCTCTCGCCGGCGCGATGGTCCCATGGGAACTCGTCGCTCTGGAGCAGCAGCAGCAGCTCTCAGAGTGTGGGACCGAGAGGCTCCCCCAGGTGGGCCATGAGGACCCCCCCCCCCCCCCCAGGTGTTCCGCGGTGGCTGTGATACAGAGGTCGCAACCGGGTACCCGATACCCGGCTACCTGATACCCAGCTACCCGTACCCGGCCAGGTACGGTACCCGTTTGCGACCCTGGTGCGGCCGGGTACTGGTAGGCCGTGAGTCACTGGTGAGTCACCGTTTGTCACTCATTTCCCAACGTCTTGTCTCTTCTCACAATTCAAGTTCCTAGAATCAACCCACCCGCGCCTGCAACATGGCTTCATCCCAGAGGTCGCAATCAGGTACCCGATACCCTACCCGGCCGGGTACGGGTACCCGTTTGCGACCCTGGTGCGGCCGGGTACTGGTAGGCCGTGAGTCACTGGTGAGTCACCGTTTGTCACTCATTTCCCAACGTCTTGTCTCTTCTCACAATTCAAGTTCCTAGAATCAACCCACCCGCGCCTGCAACATGGCTTCATCCCAGAGGTCGCAATCAGGTACCCGATACCCTACCCGGCCGGGTACGGGTACCCGTTTGCGACCCTGGTGCGGCCGGGTACGGGTAAGGAATCAAAACCCGTTTGCGACCTCTGCTGTGATACAAACGGAGCTTGATCCAGACAATAATGACGTTTATAATGCTTTTTGTTGCAGACATTGTCTCATATTGTACTTCCGATAGTTAATTTAAAAATCAAGTTGGGTAAACTACCCCGATTAAACTACCCTAACATCTAAATGTGCCCACCCAAGAAAACACATAGCTACGAGTTAATACATATTGCTATGCTCCGGTAATATGAATCATTTCGTATTGCTGTTAATTAAGAGAGAAGCGAATGCGTTTGGTCAGAATCGAAATATTGAGACTGCAGGAGGAGGAATCCGATGAGCTATGAAGCTCTTTGTCACAGTTGCCCATCAGGTGGTGGACCCGCAACCCCCATCCAGAGCCACGTGATCTCAACGTGGCCGTTCCACGGCGCCCGGCGCGCGATTTGCTCGTGAATGATTCCAGACTTGCGCGCTTTTCCGCCTTGTGGGAAAGTCAACAACAACAACGCCGCCCGATTCGTCATAATGTCGCCCTAGATCAGGGGTCGGCAACCTACGGCTCCGGAGCCGCATGCGGCTCTTTACGGGCTGCTTCTTGACGATATGTACGTATGTACAGTGTGCAGAGGTGGGACAAAGTAGGGGTCGGCACGGTTTGAACCGACTCAAACTGGTTTCAAATTGAGCAAGCCAAACCAAACCAAACCAGCGACGACTGAACCAAACCAAACCAAAACCAAACCAAACTAAGCTAAACCAAACCTCTTGAGTTGGCTTGAACCGAAAAGATGCGCGGCAAACAATATTCGCATTCAATACAAATATCAAGTGTATTAATCGCTAATTTCTACGCAGGCTTTCTTCATATTGAGATTCACTAGCAAGTACTGGACGACGATGTCGTCCACAGCCATCTCCTCAAGCTTGGCACGCCCAATGTCCTTGAACGCAGTGTGGTAGTTCAATGGCAGTGAAACCCCAACACTAGGCAACATCCGCGCCCACGAGCGCACACACATCTCGGCCTTGAACGTGCACTTGTGCAGGTTTGGTCGGTCGAGAAAGGAGCGCTTGGCGGCCGAGTTTGCTCTCTCGGAGGGCACGGACGACGCCGGGATAGGCAAATAGTCGAGGGCCACGCGTCGTAGGCGCGGGTACTTGCCGCCGTACAGCTTCCACCACTCGACGACGTCCATGCTCAGGTCCTGAGTCGGCTCAAGCAGGAAGCGGTCGACCTCGGAGGCGGCGCCGTCGTGAGCGTTGGGCGCGTAGACCATGTCAAAGAGGATGTTAATGCCGCCACGCGGCGCCGCCTTCGGCGCCGCGTCCGTCGTCAACGCTGGGTAGCGCTGGTTGAGAATGTCCGTCATCATGTCCTTGATATTGCTGTACTCGGTGCTCGAGGCCGCGGGCTTGGGGTGGCGCAGGTCGAGAAAGCGGGCGACGCGGCTTGGTTCGGACGAGAGAAGGTCGCTGTACTTGACCATGTAGTCGGAGATGGTCACGGTGGCCGAGCTCACGACCACATGAGGACTCGGGCGGTGGGTCATGCAGTGGCTCAAGAGAGCCTCCTGCGCCGTGATGGCGTTCGAGATGGTGCAGTACTCCTCGGCGCCCATGGCATCGGAGATGGCCGCCGGCTTCTCCAAGAACTGGCAGAGCAGCGCCGCCTGCTCCCACTGCTCGTCCGACAAGCCGGCCTGGCTCCGCGACCAGCCGGGCTCAAGGCAGATGGCGTCGATCACTTGGCGCTGCCTTAGCGACGCCGTGAGCATCACGTACGTGCTACCCCAACGTGTGACCACGTCGAGGCAAGGCGGCTGCAGCGGGCACTTGAGGTAGTGCCGCGCGAGCGACGTGTAGGCCGCCCTCTTCGTCTTGCTCTTGCGGATAGCGCCGAGCGTCGCGCGGAGGCTGCGCAGCAGTGTCTCGAACGCGCCGAATGAGGCCTTGACGCCGAGGTTGACGCAGTGCGCGATGCACCGCAAGCAGCACGTCGAGCGCAGGTTGCTCCCCTCGAGGAGCGTGAGGGACTTGGCGGATGCGACGGCGTCAGAACCGCTGTCGGTGACGACGGCGAGCAGGCGCGGCCACACGCCAAAGTCGTCGAGCAGCTCGTGCAGGCGCTGCGCCATGCGCTTGCCCACGCCTTCGCCCGGGGCCACCCAAAAGAAGTCAATGATGCAGTTGCACATGGAGAACGACGCCGGGTCCATCCAGTGGAGGGTGACCGAGAAGAAGCCGGTCATGGCGTCGTTTGTCCAACCGTCGTAGGTCAAGGAGACGCAAGAGCCAAAAGTAGTAAAGTACTGTAGCACGAGTAGCTTGAGGACGACATACATCTCGAGCATGCGGCGCTTGACCGTGCGCTCAGACTTGGGCTCGTAACCCGGGGCAGCTCGTTGAAGAAGAGTCGTAAAGGGATCCGATGTTACGTGTTTATGGCCTAGACCACTCGTCGCGATGTACTCGGCGACAAAGCTGTCCATGGCCTTGCTCGCGTGCGCTGACATGGGCGTGGCCATCTTGGACTGCACGAGCAAACCCTTCCCCGTCGGCGGCGACGTGACGACCGTGGGCGACTCGGGGTCGACGATCCCATGGGTCTTGAGATGCTTGATACGGGTGCCCGAGGAGGTGGAGCCCGCGTACTGGAGGGTGCAGATCTTGCAGGTCCGGCTCTGCACGTCGCCCGCGGCCTGGCTCGTCTCAAAGTACTCGTCGTGCCACAGCGCTCGGGACACACGGGCCTTCTTGGGCTTGGGCTGCGTCGCGGTCTGCAGCGCTGCGGCGCCGAGGGTGCGCATGAGGCTCTGCCGCGTGTCGCCGCGCGTGGCGTCCGGGCTCTCACGTTCGCTCGCCATCGGCTCCTCGTCGCTACCGGCGTGTTTGGTCTCTTCCACGTCGTGGATGAGATACCTTGTGATGCTGGAGCCGCCGGGGATGGCGCCGTCTTGAGCCGCTCGAGCCATGGAGATGCAATTGCAAAGTGAATTCGCAGGCAAAGGCAACTACAGCATGTCCTTTCGTGTCGCCTTTACAACCAACCAAACTAGTTTGAGCCGGTTCCACCCTGTCCGAGCCAAACCGAGTCGGTTTTCGTAGCCCCAAACCAAACCGAACCAGTTCAAACAGAGCCAAACCAAACCGATTTGGTTCGGTTCAAACCGCGGTTTGGTGGTTTGAGCCAAACCGTGCCGACCCCTAGGACAAAGTCATTGTTATGCAAGTCCAAGTCGAGTCGCAAGTCATCAAATTCATGACTCGAGTCTGACTCGAGTCCAAGTCACATGACTCGAGTCCACACCTCTGACAGTATGTACTCAGATGCATTGCGGCTCTTGAAATACTGAATTTTGTACCGAATTAGAAAGAAATGGCTCTTCTTGTTATTTTGGTTGCCGACCCCTGCCCTAGATCAAGGGTGGGGAACGTCCGGCCCACGCGCCGTATGAGGCCCACGAAATCATTTGGGTCTGGCCCTGCCAAGGCAACCGCAGGCGGGACTCGAAATTCAATAAATCTAGAGGAGCAAACCTGGAAAAGCAGTTGCGAGTAGCAGCAACATCATCATCAATACCAGCTAACATCACACGCCTCGCCAGAGAGAAGCAGTTCCAGCCATCGCATTAGGGGTGAGTTAATTAAATGTTTGACCAAATATAACAGGCTAATTTTGAAGTTGATAATGTTGTATGGCCCGCGAATGATGTTATAGATATCCAAATGGCCCTTGGCAGATACAAGTTGTCCAACCCCTGCCCTAGACCGTCACGGAATAAGAAACGTCATGTGCTCGTCGGCAAACGGGAATGTACAGCGTGGTCCAGATGTCTTGTGACCCGCATTTCATTCTGTATAAACGTAATTTTTTTTTCAAGTCAGGTTTATTTAAAACGGCAATGAAATTAAAATTAATGAAAATAAAATAATAAAAATCACCGAGATTAATTACTCATCTGAGTTATTAACCTCGGTGATTTTTATTATTTTATTTTCATTAATTTTAATGTCATTGCCGTTTTAAATAAACCTGACTTTACCAAAAAAAACTAAGAGTACCGGTCAGATGGGGCTGAAGTTAAACCCTGGTCATCAATGCAGTGGTGGGCTTACCGATAACCCCACCCCACACCCCCCCTGTTTAAGAATGTGGAATTTCCTCCGGTGCAATCAAACGGGCGATAGTTGCCAGCTCAGCCACGGGCTGGTTCGAGCCGTCCCTCTGTGAAAAACAAAACAAGAATTAAGCTCTCCTGCCATTTCCATGCCCTTGCATTCTCTGCCACGTGACCTCTCCCTGAAGAAGAGTTCAGGTTAATGAGACACCGGTGGTGGTGAATGGTGTTAGGCAACAGCCAAAGGCCGCGTTGTTGCCCCTCTATCCAGTGCCAGATTATCGTAGTAACACAAGTAGCTACACGTGTGTGGTAGCTACATATGTAGTAGCTACTACACACGCGTGTAGTAGCTGCTGCTACTACATGTGTAGCTACTACACGTGCAGCTACTATACGTGTAGTAGCTACAACACGTGTAGTAGCTACTGCACGTGTAGTAGCTACTGCACGTTTAGTAGCTACTACATATGTAGCTACAACACATGTAATACATATGTAGTAGCTACATATGTAGTAGCTACCACACACGTGTGTAGTAGCTACTACACACGCGTGTAGTAGCTGCTGCTACTACATGTGTAGCTACTACACGTGCAGCTACTATACGTGTAGTAGCTACTGCACGTGTAGTAGCTACTGCACGTTTAGTAGCTACTACATATGTAGCTACAACACATGTAATACATATGTAGTAGCTACATATGTAGTAGCTACTACACGTGCAGTAGCTACTACACGTGTAGTAGCAACACGTGTAGTAGCTACTACACGTCTAGTAGCTACATATGTAGTAGCTACTACACGTGCAGTAGCTACTACACGTGTAGTAGCAACACGTGTAGTAGCTACTACACGTCTAGTAGCTACATATGTAGTAGCTACTACACGTGCAGTAGCTACTACACGTGTAGTAGCTACATATGTAGTAGCTACTACACGTGCAGTAGCTACTACACGTGTAGTAGCTACATATGTAGTAGCTACTACACGTGCAGTAGCTACTACACGTCTAGTAGCTACATATGTAGTAGCTACTACACGTGCAGTAGCTACTACACGTGTAGTAGCTACTACACGTGCAGTAGCTACTACACGTCTAGTAGCTACATATGTAGTAGCTACTACACGTGCAGTAGCTACTACACGTGTAGTAGCTACTGCACGTGTAGTAGCAACACGTGTAGTAGCTACTACACGTCTAGTAGCTACATATGTAGTAGCTACTAGACGTGTAGTAGCTACTACACGTGCAGTAGCTACTACACGTGTAGTAGCAACACGTGTAGTAGCTACTACACGTCTAGTAGCTACATATGTAGTAGCTACTACACGTGCAGTAGCTACTACACGTGCAGTAGCTACTACACGTGTAGTAGCAACACGTGTAGTAGCTACTACACGTCTAGTAGCTACATATGTAGTAGCTACTAGACGTGTAGTAGCTACTACACGTGTAGTAGCTACTACACGTCTAGTAGCTACATATGTAGTAGCTACTAGACGTGTAGTAGCTACTACACGTGCAGTAGCTACTACACGTGCAGTAGCTACTACACGTGTAGTAGCAACACGTGTAGTAGCTACTACACGTCTAGTAGCTACATATGTAGTAGCTACTAGACGTGTAGTAGCTACTACACGTGCAGTAGCTACTACACGTGCAGTAGCTACATATCTCGTAGCTACATATGTAGCTACTACACGTGTAGTAGCTACTACACGTGTAGTAGCTGCACGTGTAGTAGCTACATATCTCGTAGCTACATATGTAGCTACTACACGTGCAGTAGCTACTACACGTGTAGTAGCTGCACGTGTAGTAGCTACATATCTCGTAGCTACATATGTAGCTACTACACGTGTAGTAGCTGCACGTGTAGTAGCTACTACACGTGTAGTAGCTACTACTATTGTCATTGCAGTGCGTAATTAATGTGGCTCTGCACTCTTGATATTGTAGGAGTGTCATAACAATTAGTGTTGTTATAACAATTCTACATTTATTAAAAGTTGCGCATTTCGATGTGACGTCACATTTCTCCCCGTCACAAATGTCTGACCCCCTAGGTGCGTGACGTCATTTATGGACGGCCCCTTTGTGCGCGGGCGCCTCCGTGCGAGGCCGCGCGCGTTCCCTGAACGGTCGGCAGAGGGCACGTGAAGCCTTGCAGGAGAGAGAGGGAGAGGGAGGGAGGGAGAGGGAGAGAGCCCACGTGTGTTGCGATCATATGATCGCAGCATCATCATCATCGTCAGCTTCACCCAACTCACGACAACTTCCTCGTCGTTAGCCAGCGACGGCCAAAACCCACCCCACCCGCTCTCCTCTCGCCATACAATCAGCAGCAGCAGCATCAGCAGCATCAGCTGTGCTGGCGTGAGTACTGTCAAGTTCTGCTGCTGGGAGCTGCAGTACGTTCAGCAAGGCAGCGGGTCTTGGTGGCGGCTGTGTTTGGTTCCACAAGCAGCAGCAGTCGAGTTGAGCGGTGAGCGGTTTCGTAATCGGCAGCAGCAGCGCGAAGTGGATTAGCAACAGAAGCAGCAGTCTCGAAGGGGGCAGCAGGGGCTGTGAGTCCCAGCAAGATACACAAGCAGCTGGTGACTTCATTAGCAGCAGCAGCAGCAGTTGTTGTTGACTGCAGCAGTAGTAGCAGCAGTAGTAGTTGACTGCAGCAGTAGTAGCAGCAGCAGTAGCAGCAGTAGCAGCAGTAGTAGTTGTTGTTGACTGCAGCAGTAGTAGCAGCAGTAGTAGTTGACTGCAGCAGTAGTAGCAGCAGCAGTAGCAGCAGTAGTTGTTGTTGACTGCAGCAGCAGCAGTAGTAGTAGTTGTTGTTGACTGCAGCAGTAGTAGCAGCAGTAGTAGTTGTTGTTGACTGCAGCAGTAGCAGCAGCAGTAGTAGTTGTTGTTGACTCCAATTAGCAGCAGTAGGTGTGTTGACTGCAGCAGCAGTAGTAGTTGTTGTTGTTGACTGCAGCAGCAGTAGTAGTTGTTGTTGTTGACTGCAGCAGCAGTAGTTGTTGTTGTTGACTGCAGCAGCAGTAGTTGTTGTTGACTGCAGTAGTAGCAGCAGTAGCAGCAGTAGTAGTTGTTGACTGCAGCAGTAGCAGCAGTAGTAGTTGTTGTTGACTGCAGCAGCAGTAGTTGTTGTTGACTGCAGCAGCAGTAGTTGTTGTTGACTGCAGCAGTAGCAGCAGCAGTAGTAGTAGTTGTTGACTGCAATTAGCAGCAGTAGGTGTGTTGACTAGAATAGCAGCAGCCGTAGTGGTGAAATAAGTTCCACATTCGTACGAGAACGGCTGCAGCAGCAGCTGCTGCTGCAGCTGCAGCGGGGACCATGAAGACCTCGCGGCTCCTGCTGCTGCTGCTGCTGCTACTCGCCTCCTGCTGCAGCTGCAGCAGCGCGGCGCGGAGTGTGGAGGGGAGTCGAAACCAGGGGGGGCCCAACGTGGTGTTCGTACTCACTGACGACCAGGACGTAGTCCTGGGGGGCATGGTAAGAGGGGCGGGGTGGGGGGGGGGGTGTGTCTGTGTGTGTGTCTGTGTGTGTGTCTGTCTTGATGTGTGTCTCTGTGTGTCTGTGTGTCTGTCTTGATGTGTGTCTGTGTGTGTGTATGTCTTGATGTGTGTCTGTGTGTGTGTGTCTTGATGTGTGTCTGTGTGTGTGTGTGTCTTGATGTGTGTGTGTGTGCGTGTGTCTGTGTGTTGGTGTCTGTCTTGATGTGTGTCTGTGTGTGTGTCTGTCTTGATGTGTCGTTCTTGATGTGTGTGTGTATGTCTTGATGTGTGTGTGTGTGTGTCTGTGTGTGTGTCTTGATGTGTGTCTGTGTGTGTGTCTTGATGTGTGTCTGTGTGTGTCTGTGTGTGTGTCTGTCTTGATGTGTGTGTGTCTGTGTGTGTGTGTGTGTGTCTGTCTGTCTTGATGTGTGTTTGTGTCTGTGTGTGTGTGTGTCTGTGTGTGTGTCTTGATGTGTGTCTGTGTGTGTGTCTTGATGTGTGTGTGTCTTGATGTGTGTGTGTCTGTGTGTGTGTCTCTGTGTGTGTGCGTCTGTGTGTGTGCGTCTGTGTGTGTCTGTCTATCTTGATGTGTGTGTCTGTCTTGATGTGTGTGTGTGTCTATCTTGATGTGTGTCTGTCTGTGTGTGTGTCTTGTCTTGATGTGTGTCTTTGGGGAGCGGTGGTGTATCGGTTAACGCGCTGCCCTATGATCCCGGCGACCCGGGTTCGATTCCCGCTCACGGCCAACACCAGTGACAATTATCTGAACCGGTCCTGGGCCCCCCTAGGTCGACTCAGCCTCAAATGAGTACCTGGTGCGGTGTGTAGTAAACATTGCCGTTGGGGAGACACATTTGTTGATAACAACATACATGCCAGATCATTGTCTCGTGTTTGAATTCCTCTCGTTGGCTCTCTCTCTCTCTCTGCCTGTCCATCCGTAATGTCCGCCTGAATCACTGTCTGTCAAACTTGTCTCATTGGTGTCATCACCTGCACGTGTCTCTCTGCCCACCTGTTTGATCGCCCGCCTGTCTCTCCAGCACATCATCTGTCTAATTGCGAGTGTCTCCCTGCCCGCTGTCCCATTCCCCGATTACATGCAAGTCCTAAGCGCCTGGCATTTGTGTTGTCTCGTTCAACACGTGGCCGTGCCCTGTCGACATTCACAATGTTTGTAGTAGTGATTTATAACAATAGTGATTTATAACAATAGTGATTATAACAATAGTGATTTATAACAATAGTGATTATAACAATAGTGATTTATAACAATAGTGATTTATAACAATAGTGATTTATAACAATAGTGATTTATAACAATAGTGATTATAACAATAGTGATTTATAACAATAGTGATTATAACAATAGTGATTTATAACAATAGTGATTTATAACAATAGTGATTATAACAATAGTGATTATAACAATAGTGATTATAACAATAGTGATTTATAACAATAGTGATTTATAACAATAGTGATTATAACAATAGTGATTTATAACAATAGTGATTATAACAATAGTGATTTATAACAATAGTGATTATAACAATAGTGATTTATAACAATAGTGATTTATAACAATAGTGAAGACTTCCCGGCTCTGGGGGCCACGTGTGGCTCACTCAAGGGGCCGTCAATAAATGACGTCACGCACCTGGGGGGGGGGGGGTATCAGACGATGTGTGGCGAGGTGGGGGGGGGTTGAGAAATGTGACGTCACATCAAAATGCGCAACTTTAAATAAACATAGACAACACGTTCTACTTAATTAAATAAACTTGTGTGACTTTACCGAAAGAATCAAAGAGTATGCTTTATTATCCTTTTGAGACTCTAGTGGTAGTGCCTTACGCCGGCAATGCATACTCCAAGGCAGCCTATTTTAGTAACGTGATTGATTCAGCTCACGGCCAATACCAGTAACGATTATCTGAACCAGTCCAGCCTGGGCCTGGTGCGATGTGCAAACATCGCCTCTAGGGAGACAAAGGCGGCCGGGTGTGGTGCTGACCACCCTACCACCCCATCTTGTGCCGTTCCAGCCTTTAGAACCCTTGCCTCAACCGTCTGTTCAGGCTATTCGGGGGGGGGGGGCTTTGTCTTTTTAATATAAATGTATCAGTAAACGTTACGTAACGTGTCCTGAATGAATTGCTGTGACGTGCGTTGACTAATGCTCAACTCGTTTGACGCAATAACGCAGTGGAGTGTGACTACAGAACGCACTGCGTGGCGATGTTTCCCCAGTCACGCGCCTGCGTTGACTCATAAAAGCGCAGGAGCTCAGCACGTGATGTCTCAACCTGCCCTGAGCCCCCTCCACCCAGAGGTCGCAACCGGATACCCGTACCCTACCCGATACCCGGCTACCCGTACCCGGCCGGGTACGGGTAGCCGTTTGCGACCCTGGTGCGGCCGGGTACGGGTACGGGTAGACCGTGAGTCACTGGTGAGTAACTGTTTGTCACTCATTTCCCAACGTCTTGTCTCTTCTCACAATTCAAGTTCCTAGAATCAACCCACCCGCGCCTGCAACATGGCTTCATCCCAGAGGTCGCAATCGGGTACCCGATACCCGTACCCTACCCGTACCCGGCCGCGATGGGTAACGACACGATATGCTGCCTACGCGTCTCTTAAAGATAACCGCACGTGCGTCTTGCCGGCTGCAGACGGTAACCGCTCGGCGTCGAGAATGATAACCTGGGGCACGTTACCACACGTGTTGCCACAGTCGGTCGCACGGATCCATTTAGTGCAGCAGCAGCATCATCATCGCGATCCATGGGCGTTTTTGTCATTCCTTTCCACTTTCCTCTCTGCCTTGTGCCGGTCTTCTCCAGGAGTGGCCAAATCTTCCTGGCGGCAATCTCCTCTTGTGTCGTCGTCATCGTCAAGACGTTCTCTGTGCGGTCTCCCTCTCTTTCCCGGTTACTTCCATTTTACTGAACAGCAACACACTTGAAATCTTCCTGTTGTTGTCCATGCTACACGTGGGTTGTCCAAAGAGTGTCAGTCCCCTTTCTCATCACTGCCTGCATCATCAACATTCTTCTCACTTCTACGCCGGTCATTCTTTGTGTCCAGCGAAGATCCAGCAGTATCCCTCTGTAGCAATGCGTTTCTAACGCCAATATCTGATCTCTGTCGGTATTGTATTAAGTCTCGCAGGGCTGAATGCAGCATACGGATGTAGGGGATCTGCGAGCCACCCTCACGCACCACGCAAACACGACGTCACCCGGGCCAAGGCGTGCCAGACGGGAATGTGTATTGGAGATGGGTTAAAGGGCGCTGTGGGACGGGTGTTCGAGGTTGGTTGTGGAACGAGTGTTGATGTGCATTGGTGAATAACACTGGTCAACAACTTAAAAACATTTTTTTCTGGCCTGGACTTTTGCAGCTGTTCTAGACTATTTTCAGGGTGCTGATTCCAAATCTGATCTCAGATTTGCTCTATCACATCTCATTTTTATGCTATCGGCATACCCCATTTGCATTGATTTTACCCAAAATTAACTGTCACTTATGATTGCAAGTTGTTGCGAGTCAGTGACTGCTTTAGTGTTAAAATATGGTGCTGTGTTTTTAGAATAGTGTGTTTATAATATAATTGTATGTAGATATCCACATTTATTTAATATTTTTCTTCTGCAGTTTTTATTGAAAATGCAATATTTTACATCTCAAAAACCTGATGTGATAGACAAAAACTGAAGCCAGCTTTGGAATCGGCACCCCAAAATTACATTATTGCCGTTGGAATACCTTATGCCAGAAAAAGTGTGTTGACCAGTGTTAAAGAAGTGCTTCAAAGCATTCTCGACTCCTCTTCACGGAAACAAAAACACCGATTCTTAAGCCCAGCATAGAAGGTAAAGGTGCAGCCGTGCAGTTGCGCGCTCGCATCACTGCTGCGGGAAGGGCTTCCGCTACGATGCAGCCCCCTAGACATTCGTTGTTGCCTCCGCTTCCACGCTGGCCGAAACATTTTGTAAGAGTTTGGAGCACCCACACTTAGAATGATGGCTTTAATCGAAGTTGTCTTGTGGTTGTTGTTGTTGTTTTTTGACTTGCATCCCGCTGGGATTTGTGCACACAGCGTTGGTGTACGGCGCTTTTTTTCCGGAAGACTTTGCAGTTTTTTCCTGGATTTTTCTGTTTGCGCGTAGTCACTTTAAGGCGTTTTCTTGTTCATGTTTTTTGTTTGTTGCGGTTGCACCCGATTCAAGAGCCGAATGGCTCACAGGGCTACACCAAATACATGAAACTGAAACACACGTTACCCCCACCACGTGCGACCCGCCGATCCGACTACCCGCGGTGTAACTCACAAGGTACTGCTGGGTGGGCAGAGGGTTTAAGCAACTTTTTTGTTTATTTTTACCCTTTGACAATCTTCAAACAACCACCTTTTTTTGCGAACGTATTCAACCGATGACACGTGCGCGTTGGGAGTAACGTTTGGTTGTGAATCGCGCGCGGACCTGCACACGCGCGCCTCGTGAGCTCAGGAGTGGCTGCGTCGTGTAAACCCAACAGCTGTGGACGCTGTTGCCGGGTCAAACTGACCGTGGCTTTGTCGTCTTTCTCCCCGCCTCTAGACCCCGCTCAAGAAAACCATCGCCCTCATTGGAGACGAAGGGGCGACCTTCACCAACGCGGTGAGCGCACGGACCGTCGAGTGATCGGCGACTCTCTCACCGACCGCCGCTCCGATTAAGTAACAAATCGATCGGACCGCACCAGGGGATCGGCAGCCAAAGTTCTAGATTTTAAGCTTTCGTGACTGCAAGGATTCATACTCTTAGGTTTGTTCGGTAAAGTCACGTAGGTAAAAAATAATAAAAATAAAATAATAATAATAAGTGAAAAGAAATCAATTCAATCACGACGTTTCGGAGGCAACACAAGTCTCCGTCTTCAGGTGGGACCGTCACAGCTAAATTTACCGTATCAAGTGAAGTTCCGTGCCCGGGGGGAATGGAGCGAGTGCTGTGAACGGGATTGAAAACACAATCGAGGTTTTTTTTGGGTCGGATCGCGTAAATATAAACGCGTCGTTAAGCCCGCCACCACCCGACAGGGCCGCTTAGTAAAGGTTGTCACGTAAACAGAACGTGCCAATTCTAGCACAGCACTACACCGGTGTGTTGGAGAGCAAATCCACAACATTTACAACCCGAGTACGACGTTTCGACACATTTATATTTACGCGATCTAACGCAAATAACCTATTCTGTCATATTAGTCGCGAAAGCCTCCGTGGGATAGAAAACAGAAAACGTGTTCAAAGCCACGCACCCCCCCCCCCGCCACCGGCGACCTCTGACCCCTCATCTACAACCGCCGCTCCTCCCTCTCCCAGTTCGTCGCCAGCCCGCTCTGCTGCCCCAGCCGTAGCAGCATCCTGACGGGCAAGTACCCGCACAACCACGGCGTGGTGAACAACTCGCTCTCCGGCAACTGCAGCAGCGCCGCGTGGCAGAAGCTGCAGGAGGCGGACGCCTTCCCCGTGCACCTCCACCGCGCTGGCTACCACACGTTCTTCGCCGGGAAGTACCTCAACCAGGTGCGTGCGTGCGTGTGTGCGTGCGTGTGTGCGTGCGTGCGTGCGAGTGTGCGTGCGAGCGAGTGTGCGTGCGAGTGTGCGTGCGTACGAGTGTGCGAGCGTGCGAGTGTGCGTGCGAGTGTCCGTGCGTCCGTGCGTGCGTGTGTGCATGCGTGTGTGCGTGTGTGTGTGCGAGTGTGCGTCCGCGTGTGCGTGCGTGTGTGCGAGTGTGTGTTGAACTTCTTTTGCGCCGTACCGTAGCCGCCAACCGCGCCCATCGGAGGCTGCGGGGGAAGGGCAACAAACTGAAAGACGGAAAGCGTAAAGAAATTAGTTTGTCAATCTAGATAGCGGCTTCCTAATATATCGAAAGCAAGAGCGTTCCAGACGGCCGTAGAAGCACATCTGAAGGCGACGGTCTTTGTTCGACGGTTAGCCAAAAGCCGCCGCTGTGAGGATGAGCGAAGTTCGCGTGACGGTTTATGCTCCTTAACGAGATCAGCGAGGTACTGTGGTTCATCTGTGGCAAGCGCTTTGTGTGTAATGAGTGCAACCTCATCATGTATTCGTTTGGCACCCGGAAGCCAACGCATGCAGCTTGGTAATGTTTTTGCCAGACGTCCCGTAGAGTAGTGAGTTGCAATAAACAGTCTGTTAAAGGCTGCATGGAGGAAATAAAACTCAACTAAACAACTTCAAGGACAGTGCATACATTTTCAGAGTTGTGTTTTTCGTTTGCATTCCGACTGCAGGTATTGTGGTCAATGCAAACATGACTCCTTGTAAAAAAGGTGTCAGTTTTGTTGCCAGATAAAAGGGTAAAAAAACATTATTATATTATTATTATAAACTATTTTTGTTTTACCAGGTAAGGCTCACTGAACGATATAGGTCTTATTCAGAGGCGACGTGGCCACAAACGATAGCCCGACGAAGTGGCTCATCGCGTGCAAATGTACAGCAGCCAAATACTCCAAACACACACGTTCATTCTAAAAGTGGAGGGAAAGACCGGAGGACCCGGAGAAAAATCCACGCGACCGCAGGGAGAGAGAAAGAGAGACAAACACAGAATCCAAATGTACAGCAGCAGGCGTCAGGGTCGGGATCGAACCAGCGACATCCTGCACACCTGCCGAGGTAGTTAACATCTTGGTCATTGCATCAGCGCAGCATGTTGTGAGACAACGCTTGTCTCCTCCTCGTCACAATCCCTCCGTTCCCTGTTGCAACCCCTGTCCCCCCCATCATCTCTCTCCCCCCCCTCCCCCCAGTATGGTGACAAGTCTGTTGGAGGAGTGGCGCATGTCCCTCCAGGGTGGGACGTGTGGAATGGCCTGGTGAGTGTCGGCACGATAACACACACGCGTTAACACACGCGTTAACACACGCACGTTAACACACGTGTTAACACACACGGTAACACACGTGTTAATACACGTGTTAACACACGCGTTACCACACGTGTTAATACACACGTGCATTCCTTAATGGTCTCTGCCTCGCCCACCATCCTACGGCAGTTTGCGCGGCTTAACGCTGTAGCAAAGAAAGATTAATGTCCCCCGCGTAGCGTCAGCAGAGACTCGAGGCAAGTGCTGAAGGCCGCCACGGCACACGAGGGGGGGTGGGTGGGTGGCCAGAATGACGTCCAGCAGCTTTTGTCTCCCCAGCGGCGATGTTTAAACTGTACCCATTTGACGTTGAGTCGACCTAGGGGAGGCCCAGGACTAGTTCAGATAATTGTCACCGATGTTGACTGAACTCAGGCCGCCGGGTTAACAGCGCGGCGCACGAACCTGCATGCCACGCGAGGTAGTGGACATCGCCTAGTCATCGTGGCGTGCAGTTGTCTCACTCGGTTCACGCTCTGGACGCAATCTTCTCCGCCGCAGTCACCGACGGACAGACGGAGCTTCCCGTGTCTCTACACGCCTCTCTGTTAACCTGTTCAACCAGACATGGGCACACTTTGGGCATTTGATAGACACGACAGTCGGAGAATTTCGTAAACCAAACGGCACATGCTCTCATTCGCACAGTTGGCTACGTACGGTACGAAGCAAGTGCAACAACAACATACAACTATGAGACATCTCCTTTACCAGTGGCAAAACATAGTAGTAGGCTTTTACCCTTTCAACTGGTACAAAAACTGACACCTTTATACAAGGCATCATGTTTGCAATAACCACAACGCAAGCAGTCAAAATGCAAACAAAAAGAAACAACTCTGATAATGATGATATGCACTGTCCTTGAAGTTGATTGGTCCACACCCGAGACAGCTTTTCTTAGAGCCTAGTCTCCATTGGTGTTGGACCAGATGACGCCAAAAGGCGCACAACTCAAAAACCGCGCACTATCAGAGTATTGAGAGCTCGGGGTAAGCATTTACACCATTGGAACCTCCTTTTCCAGTAAAAAAATAGGATAATTGTTTTTTTACCCTTTTATCTGGTAACAAAACTGACACCTTTTTTTACAAGGAGTCATGTTTGCATTGACCACAATACCTGCGGTTGGAACGCAAACGATAAACACAACTCTGATAATGTACGCACTGTCATTGAAATGTATTGGTCCACACCCGAGACAGCTTTTCTTAGAGCCTAGTCTCCATTGGTGTTGGACCAGATGACGCCAAAAGGCGCACAACTCAAAAACAGTGCACTATCAGTGCATACAACGCACATGCTGCGACATCCCATGGGGAGCAGCCTCGCGGCTTTGTGTTTCCACACCGCATCTCCGTGATCTCGTTGATTCTGGCGCGAACTAAGGAGCCAACTCGTGAACTAACGAGTTAACATACGAAGTAACGAACTAACAAACTAACCAGCGAGCGAGAAAACTCCCCGCCGGCCACGAGTTTGCTGGAGCCCAGGGCAGCGTTGTGTGGCGCCAGCTCGCACAAGAGGACGTGGGGCCCAGGGCGTCGTGGCGGGTCTCTCTCTGCTGCTCTTACTTCGCTCTGGAGGGGATGGTGCCCAGGGCCACATCCTGGGAATAACGCAATTACCGTGTCCCCTTCGTTACGCTACAAACTTGCTCTGTCCGCGAATTTGGCTATCCGCGATGCGCGTCTGGAACACTGCACGACTACTGACTGCATCGAGAGAGAAAGAAAGTGAGGAGATGAAGTGATGAGATGAAGTGATGAGACAAAAAGTTGCGTTGTACAATATTCGTAGATCCAACAATACCGTTACCCACAAAATGTGGCTACACACGAGCATCTCCGAAACGTAATCTCCTCGTCACGAATATCGAGGGAACGCCCGTGACACCCGTGACGCCCGTGACCCCGTGACGCCCGTGACCCCGTGACCCCGTGACACCCGTGACGCCATGACACCGTGACCCCGTGACCCGTGACACCGTAAGTAACGCCATGACCCGGTGACGCCTGTGACCCCGTGACGCCCGTGACGCCCGTGGCGCCGTGACCCCCGTGACGTCGTGACCCCGTGACGCCATGACGCCCGTGACCCCGTGACGCCCGTGACCCCGTGACGTTGTGACGCCCGTGACGCCCGTGACCCCGTGATGCCGTGACACCGTGACGCTGTGACGCCCCTGACCCCGTGACCCCGTGACACCGTGACGCCGTGACGCCCGTGACGCCTGTGACCCCGTGACCCCGTGATGCCGTGACACCGATCTTATTTCCCTGCCGGCGCCTGTCCCCTGCGCGCGATCTCTCGTCCGCAGGTGCAAAACTCCAAGTACTACAACTACTCGCTGTCTGTCAACGGCAAGCTGGAGGAGCACGGAGCGGACTACGGCAAGGACTACCTGACGGACCTCATCGTAAGACTCGGTGCCGCCCGGCGGTCGCGGGCGGCGATGGCGTCCGCTACGACCGCGGTGGTTTTGCGATTGGGCACGCACGGGCGCCGTTGTGGATGTGAATTGGGGATCTATAAACGCGATCGATCGATGGGAACGCGTGATTGTTTCCAAGGCGCCTTTCTGAAACCGCGGCCCCTCTACGTGGACGATCGTTCTCCCGTGAAAACATCCGAGCCATGAAATGTAAATATGTTGACGCATTGAAGTTGTTCCTGTTGTTTCAATTCTAGATTTGAAGCTTTCGTGACTGCAATGATTCATATTCTCAGGTTTTTTCGGTAAAGTCACGTAGGTAAAAACATTAAAATTAATGAAAGTAAAATAAAACAAAACAAAAATAAAATTCACGACGTTTCGGAGGCAACACAAGTCTCCTTCATCAGGTGGGACCGTCACAGCCGAATTGATGCAGCTAATTCGGCTGTGACGGTCCCACCTGATGAAGGAGACTTGTGTTGCCTCCGAAACGTCGTGAATTTTATTTTTGTTTTGTTTTATTTTACTTTCATTAATTTTAATGTTTTTACCTACGTGACTTTACCGAAAAAACCTGAGAATATGTTCCTGTTGTTGTTGATGATGGTGTGGGTTCAATCCAGACCCTTGACGCCTGTTGTATATTTGTAATTTGCTCTTTCTCTCTCTTTCCTTCCCCGTGGTCGCGTTGACTTTTCTCTGGGTCCTCCAGTTTTTCCCTCCACATTTAGAATCAACGTGCATTTCGAGTACACTGGTCAACACACTTTTTCTGGCATAAGGTATTCCAACGGTTTTAATGTGATTTTGGGGTGCCGATTCCAAATCTGGCATCAGTTTTTGTCTATCAAATATTGCATTTTCAATAAAAACTGCAGACGAAAAATATTAAATAAATGTGGATATCTACATCAAATTATATTATAAACACACTATCCTAAAAATACAGCACCATATTTTAACCCTAAAGCAGTCACTGACTCGCAACAACTTGCAATCATAAGTGGCAGAGTTAATTTCGGGTAAAATCAATGAAAATGGGGTATGCCGATAGCATAAAAACGAGATGATAGAGCAAATCTGAGATCAGATTTGGAATCAGCACCCTGAAATTAGTCTAAAACAGCTGCAAAAGTCCAGGCCAGAAAAAAAAATGTTTTTTTTTTGTTGACCAGTGGTATTTGGCTGCTATAAATGTACACGCGATAATAAGCCACTTCGTTGAGCTATCATTAGTGGTGGCCAGCTCGCTTCTGTATAATAGCTGCATAGCTCAGTGGGGCCTTACCTGGCAAAAGTAACAAAACAAACGAACGAATTCCGTTGCTCGGCAGGCGAACCGCTCCCTGCACTTCCTGGACGGCTGGAGCCGCCGCCTCGCGACGCCGTTCTTCATGATGCTGTCGACGTCGGCCCCCCACTCTCCCTGGGACGCGGCCCCCCAGTTCCAAAACAGCTTCGTCGGAACCAAAGCCCCCCGCGACGGCAGCTTCAACGTGCACGGCAAGGTGCGGGGGGGGGGGGGCGATGGCGAGGGGGGAGCGAATCCGGGCATCTGGCCGCCGGGGATGAGGCCGACATCTGTCAATTGCGGCGGGCAGATTGGTCTCGGCCGGCCCACCCACCCACCGAAAATAATAATGAAACAATGGCCCACAGTGGCCCACAGTGGCCCTCAGTGGCCCACAGTGGCCCACAGTGGCCCACAGTGGCCCACAGTGGCCCTCCGTGGCCCTCCGTGGGCCTCCGTGGCCCACCGTGGCCCGCTGTGGCTCTCTGTGGCCCTCCGTGGCCCACCGTGGACCGCCGCCGAACCGGCGTTTTGACGTCGGTCGTCGTCGCCGCCGATCCGTTGCGACGTCAGAGCGCGAGAGGGTTTATCGTCGAGCCGTAGCGCCCGCGTGGAGCTCAGGCAGTGCTGGTCGGGACCTCGCTTCTCAGGCTTGTTTACACACGTGACGTTGTTTCACTTGCAGCCAATTCGGTGGATTTGATAATTTCGCGTTGGTTTGTATCGTGCTGCCGTGTCCTCGTGTTGAGTTTAATGACTCGTCGTCATGCCGAGGGTCTGCTGCTGTGCCCCGCAGCTTTATGATTAGAATTTTGATGATTGTTATTGTACGTATGATGAACTTCTTTCGTGCCATACATTGCCAACCGTGCTTATTGGAGATGCGGGGGAAGGACAGCGAACTGTTTACCCTGGCAGGCACGCCGCAGCTTCCATATCGCGAGCTAAAAACTTCCGCAGACAAACGCAGGCTAATGCACGTTCGGTGCTTTCGGTGACCCTGGCAAATCCCAGTGCAACAGAAACCTTGTTTTGTACCCACGCCGCACAGTGCTCAAGCTTTGCTAAAAACTCTCCAAGCCCCTCTGGCAAAGTGTTAGACATAGCGCGTGTGTGTGCGTGGGTGTGTGTGGGTGTGTGTGGGTGTGTGTGGGTGTGTGTGGGTGTGTGTGGGCGTGTGTGTGTGGGTGTGTGTGTGAGTGTGGGTGTGTGTGGTGTGTATGGGTGGGTGTGTGTGTGAGTGTGTGAGAGTGTGTGTGTGGGTGTGTGTGAGTGTGTGTGGGTGTGTGGGTAAACATCGCCACTGGGGAGAGAAGGGGCGTGGTGCTGGCCACCCACCCCCGAGTGTGCCGTGCCGGTCTTCATAGGTGCTATTCTCTAATGCAGGGGTGGGGAACCTTTTTTCTGCCAAGGGCCATTTGGATATCTATAACATCATTCGCGGGCCATACAAAATTATAAAAATTTGCCCGTCATATTTGGTCAAACATTTCATTAACTCACCCCTAATGCGATGGCTGGAACTGCTTCTCTTGGCGAGGCGTGTGATGTTAGCTGGTATTGATGATGTTGCTACTCGCAACTGTTTTTCCAGGTTTGCTCCGAGATTTATTGAATTTCGAGTCCCGCCTGCGGTTGCCTTGGCAGGGCCACACCAAATGATTTCGCGGGGCCTCTTACGGCCCGCGGGCCGGACGTTCCCCACCCCTGCTCTAACAGGACTTGTCCCAACAGCCTGTTAAGGCTACATGGGGGATCTTTGTCTTTGCATGACTTTTTCCAAACTCGTCTAATTCCAGGACAAGCACTGGCTGATCCAGCAGGCCAAAACGCCGATGTCCAATGACTCCATCAACTTCCTGGACAACGCCTTCAGGAAGAGGTGGGTGGTGGCGTTTCGCGTTCCTCCTCTGCCTGGGCAAGTGCTGTAGCGTCTGTTCTGGTCTGAGAATGGATGATGCCTGAGACCCTGGGGGGCAGAGATTGAAATGGGCTCCTTTGGACCGTGGACCCAAGTGTGGTGGTGAGATGTTAACTACCTCGCCTGCTATACAGGAGGTCGTGGGTTCGATCGCGACCCTGAAGATGCCTGCTGTGTATTGAGTCTGCATCTGTCTCATCATCATCACGGTGGCTAGGAGATGTTAACTACCTCGCCTGGTATGCAGGAGGTCGTGGGTTCGATCCCGACCCTGACGCCTGCTGCTGTATACTTGGAGTTTGCGTGTCTCTCTCTCCCCGTGGTCGCGTGGATTTTTCTCCGGGTCCTCCGGTTTTTCCTCTCCATATTTAGAATTGAACAACGTGCTTTTAGAGTATTTGGCTGCTATAAATTTCCACGTGATGATGATGATAAACCATTTCGTTGAACTGTCATTAGTGATTGCCAGGTCGCTTCTAGATTAGAGATACACAGCTCAGTAGGCCTTACCTGGTAAAATAAAAAATAGTTTAGTTTTAGTATTTTGTGTTTTTATGAGATAATATTGTTAATATGTATTCATTATTTGACAATACGTATGATGATCATGTGTATAAACGTTGCTGATGCTGCTTTTGACCTCTGGCCGAGCCACCACTGTCCCGTGGTCAGACCCGAGGGCAGAATGTTCTGGTTCAAATCCCGCTTGGGGGAGAGTGGGGAGCAGGCAGGTCATCGCAAATCACAATCCCCTCGGGGGGGGGGGGGAGGAGGTCAAGAAAACGAGTCCCAAACTCTTTGGTTCTTTCGGTAAAATCACGTGGGTATAAAATAAAATAAATCACGACGTTTCGATCGCAACACAAGCAAGCAATCATCATCAGGTGGGAAAAGCACTGCAAGAAAACAATTTTGCTGAAGTTTTTTTTTCCTTGCTGTGGTTTCCCACCTGATGATGATTGCTCGTGTCGCGATCGAAACGTCGTGATTTATTTTATTTCTCTACCCACGTGACTTTACCGAAAGAACCAAAGAGTATGGATTCCTGCAGTCACGAAAGCTTCAAATCGAGATTAAACGAGTCCCACTTTGTCCGGGAAGTCGCCAGCGGTCGTCGAGGTGGAGAGACCGGTCCCCTACCAGAGGAACGTCGAATTTCCAGCGCCGCTCTCGGACACAACTGTCGGCCGAAAGCAGGGGACGCACGGCCCAGAGGTCGCCCACCGTGGAGATGGAGCGATGGAGGTTTCGCCTGGACGAGCAAAAATAAATGGGAGCCGTCGCACGGCGGCGTCGGCCTTCATCCCGCGGTGGATTGAGAGCAAAATGTCACAGCGGCGATCGTTTTTTGTCGCGCGCGAAGCTCTCCGCGGGGTGGGTGGGCGGGCCGGCCGAGACCAATCGATCCCGGACACCCGGATTGGAACCCAGCCTCTGTGACCTCCCCTCTAATCTCGCCGTGCCGCCACCGCCGCCGCCGCGACCGCAGGTGGCAGACCCTGCTGTCCGTCGATGAGCTCGTGGAGAGACTCGTGAAGAAGCTGTCGTCGCTCAACCTCCTCAACTCCACCTACATCTTCTTCTCCTCTGACAACGGCTACCACTCAGGTGGGCGGGGGGCGGTCACTCAGGTGCGGGGGGAGGGTCACTAAGGTGGGGGAGGGGGTCACTCAGGTGGGGGGGAGGGGGGGATCACTAAGGTGGGGGGAGGGGGTCACTCAGGTGGGGGGGAGGGGGGGTCACTCAGGTGGGGGAGGGGGTCACTCAGGTGGGGGAGGGGGTCACTCAGGTGGGGGGGAGGGGGGGATCACTCAGGTGGGGGGGAGGGGGGGATCACTAAGGTGGGGGGAGGGGGTCACTCAGGTGGGGGGGAGGGGGTCACTCAGGTGGGGGGGAGGGGGTCACTCAGGTGGGGGGAGGGGGTCACTCAGGTGGGGGAGGGGCGGTGACTCACGTGCGGAGGGAGGGGAGGGGGGGGGTCACTCAGGTGGGGGGGGGGGGGGCGGTCACGCAGGTGGGGGGGGGGGTCACTCACGAGAGCCCTCCCTCTCCCCCTCGCTTGTCTCCGACAAATGCAATGCGCCGGTTCCTACCAGTATAAATGTGTGACATCATATCGTACGTGAGAGTCGTTGGTGAACAATCACGTGTGAATCTGCCAACATGAAATAACTACGGTCAAATGTAAATCCATGCGATGGCCTCGAACGATATGAGAGACCTTTCTAAAGTCACCGGTCGTTCACAATGCGGTCTCCGAGGGTAACCAGCGAGCGCGAACGAATGACGTCACGCGTGCAGAGCGTCCGCTGAATTCGTTTTTGTTTCGCTTGCAGTTACTTAGCAAGTTTGCCGGAGTGGCACCCATGCCACTGTGATCGACTAACCACCACCCCACCCCCCCCCCCCCCCCAGGGCAATTCTCGCTGCCCAACGACAAGCGGCAGCTGTACGAGTTCGACATCCGCGTGCCCATGCTTGTGCGCGGGCCGGGAATCAAGGCCAAGCAGATCCTGCGGGTGAGCGACGCTCGGGGTCAAAAGGTCGAAGCAATGTTCCAAATCGCTCGGGGGGGGGGGGGCGGTGTGCTCATTCCTGCGTCCCCTTTACAGCGCCGAGCCGCTGGCGGATATTCCACTTTCTTGTGGCAGGGGTGAGCGAGACAAAACTCAACGTAAACAGTTTTGTATTTTATTTATAAACGACCTGGTCACAAATGATAGCTCAACGAAAAGTGGCTCATCACGTGGAAATGTCTAGCAGCCAAATACTCAAATGTGGAGTGAACAACCGGAAGACCCGAAGAGAAATCCACGCGACCACGGTGAGAGAGAGAGAGACACGCAAACTCCAAATATACAGCAGCAGGCATCACGGTCGGGATCGAACCCACGGAACCAAAGAGTATGGATCCTTGCAGTCACGAAAACTTCAAATCTAGAATGAACAAAAAAAAAACTAAAATGGTCCTCATTTTACCGACACTGCGGAGGGCTGATGGGCTGAGTCAACGGCCAACCAGGATTTAGACCTCGCAGCCCCCGCTCCGATTGCGAGCCGCTACTGGCCAATTATTACCACGCAAGTAGCCCCCTACAAAGTAGTCCCTACTCTGGTAGTCCCCTTACATGCGAACAAAAACCTGAGCGGTGACGCAGCGGTTAGGGAACTGCGCTTTGAACCCGGCAACGCGAGTTCGCGGCGGCGAATATTCGAACCGGTCCTGGGCCTCCCCTAGGTTGACCCGGCGTTAAATAAGCGCCTCGGAGTGCCTTGCGTGGTGGAGATGTTAAAAATAAATACTTCCGTGTTTATAGTTTTAGTTGAAACTTGACCTGACTCTGGGTTGCACCTTCGCAGGCTCCCGTGATGAACATCGACCTGGGGCCCACCTTCCTGGAGCTGGCCGGAGTGAGCGTCTCCCAGACGCGGATGGACGGCATGTCCATGGTGCCTCTGCTGGTGAGCGACGGCGGGAGGGCGCGGACGAAATGTTAACTACCTCGCCTGGTACACAGGAGGTCGTGGGTTCCATTCCGACCCTGACGCCTGCCTATATTTGGAGTATGTGTGTCTCTCTCTCATCATCATCACGGTGGCGAGGAGATGTTAACTACCTCGCCTGGTATGCAGGAGGTCATGGGTTCGATCCCAACCCTGACGCCTGCTGCTGTATATTTGGAGTATGTGTGTCTCTCTCTCTCTCATCATCATCACGGTGGCTAGGAGATGTTAACTACCTCGCCTGGTGTACAGGAGGTCGTGGGTTCCATCCCGACCCTGACACCTGCTGCTGTATATTTGGAGTCTGCGTGTGTCTCTCTCATCATCATCACGGTGGCTAGGAGATGTTAACTACCTCGCCTGGTATACAGGAGGTCGTGGGTTCCATCCCGACCCTGGCGCCTGCTGCTGTATATTTGGAGTCTGCGTGTGTCTCTCTCCCCGTGGTCGCGTGGATTTGTCTCCGGGTCCTCCGGGTCTTTTTCCTCCACATTTTAGAAAGTGCATCCAGACTATTTGACTGCTCTAGATTTCCACCTGATGATGATGAGCCCACTTCGCTGAGCTATCATTTGTGATCGCCAGGTCGCTTCTGAGAAAGAGCTATCACAGGTCAGTGCGGCCTTACCTGGGAAAATATAAATAGTCAAAAAAATAGTGAGTTTTAGTTTAAACGTCGGCGTTCCCTGCCGACCCAGGAAGTGTCATTTATCACCAAGGTGCTGTGAGGTCTGTTGCGTCGTTCGTGCAAAACTGCATCTCACATCGCTGTGGAAGATAGAAAAGCAACAGAATAAACCAAGGACATCGCACCTGGCAAGACACAGAAGCCGCGTGGCACAGCCAAACCACGGTCAATCAATTAAAGTTCTGAGGTCAACAAATAAATGTTTTAAATGGGACTTAAATAGTGGAAGGGACTTAATTGGACACATATATTACTTAATAATAATACAATTATCATATCATTATTATAAGTGAGGTCTCAAAACACTCCTAAATCATTATACGGCAACTGTTTAATTAAAAAAAATAGTTCCGCACCTCCGATTAGCGCGGTTGGCTACGTACGGTGCGAAAGAAGTTCAACACAAATACTACACTATACACTCCACTATAGACTACTATATACTATACTACACACACTACGTTATACAATACACTATACACTACACCACTATACTAAATTGGTAACTTTTTTTTGTGTTTAGTTTCTTGTCCTTCCCCCGCGCCTCCGATTAGCGAGGTTGGCTACGTACGATGCGAAAGAAGTTCAACATTCATACATACACCATACATGATACATGTGTCGTTATAATCACTGCTGAGTTGTAAATAGGCCTCAATCATTACACGGTCATTGTTTAATCATGAATCCATTGCAAGTTATGAACGTATCGTTGCGACCGCTGCTACTGCTGCTGCCGCTGCCGCTACTGCTGCTGCTGTTGCTGCTGCTGTTGCTGCTGCTGCTGCTGTTGCTGCTGTTGCTGCTGCTACTGCTGCTGCCGCTGCTGCTGCTGTTGCTGCTGCTGTTGCTGCTGCTGCTGCTGTTGCTGCTGCTGCTGCTGCTACTGCTGCTGCCGCTACTGCTGCTGCTGTTGCTGCTGCTGTTGCTGCTGCTGCTGCTGTTGCTGCTGCTGCTGCTGCTGCCGCTGCTGCTGCTGCTGTTGCTGCTGCTGTTGCTGCTACTGCTGCTGCCGCTGCTGCTACCACTGCCGCTACTGCCGCTGCTGCTGCCGCTGCTGCTGCCGCTGCTGCTGCTACCACTGCCGCTGCTGCTGCTGCCGCCGCTGCTGCTGCCGCTGCCGCCGCTACTACTGCTGCTGCTGCCACTGCTGTTGCTGCTGCTGCTGCTACTGCGTGCAAACTCTGTGCAGCACCCCGTGGACAAGGCAGTGGCGGCGGCGCCAGCGTGGCGCTCGGACTTCCTGGTGGAGTACCAGGGGGAGGGACACGAGGCCGACCCGGCCTGCCCCAAGTTGGGCCCAGGAGTCGCGGTAAACACCGCCCCCACGCCCCCCCCATGCCCCCCCACACCCTACCACCCCACCCCCACGCCCCCCCACACCCTACCGCCCCCCCCACCACGCCCCCACCCCCACGCCCCCCACACCCTACCGCCCCCCCCACCCACGCCCCCCCACCCCCACGCCCCCCACACCACCACATCCCCCCCCCCCACTCCGCTACCGTGGGTGACGCGCCGCCGAGGGATGAGCGTCAACATCGCCTCTCGGGCGGCCGGGCGTGGTGCCGGCCACCCACCTCCTCGTACGTCGTGGGCGGCCTTCGGAGGTGCTGCTCGCTAACGGCACTTGCCCCAAAAGTCTTGAGGATACACGGGGGGGGGGGGGGAGATCTTTGTGGCACCACGGTGGCTGGGAGATGTTAACTACCTCGCCTGGTGTACAGGAGGTCGTGGGTTCGATCCCGACCCTGAAGATGCCTGCTGTGTATTGAGTCTGCGTCTGTCTCATCATCATCACGGTGGCTGGGAGATGTTAACTACCTTGCCTGGTGTACAGGAGGTCGTGGGTTCGATCCCGACCCTGAAGATGCCTGCTGTGTATTGAATCTGCGTCTCTCTCATCATCATCACGGTGGCTGGGAGATGTTAACTACCTCGCCTGGTGTACAGGAGGTCGTGGGTTCGATCCCGACACTGAAGATGCCTGCTGTGTATTGAGTCTGCGTCTGTCTCATCATCATCACGGTGGCTGGGAGATGTTAACTACCTCGCCTGGTGTACAGGAGGTCGTGGGTTCGATCCCGACCCTGAAGATGCCTGCTGTGTATTGAGTCTGCGTCTGTCTCATCATCATCACGGTGGCTGGGAGATGTTAACTACCTCGCCTGGTGTACAGGAGGGCGTGGGTTCGATCCCGACCCTGAAGATGCCTGCTGTGTATTGAATCTGCGTCTCTCTCATCATCATCACGGTGGCTAGGAGATGTTAACTACCTCGCCTGGTGTACAGGAGGGCGTGGGTTCGATCCCGACGCTGAAGATGCCTGCTGTGTATTGAGTCTGCGTCTGTCTCATCATCATCACGGTGGCTAGGAGATGTTAACTACCTCGCCTGGTGTACAGGAGGTCGTGGGTTCGATCCCGACGCTGATGCCTGCTGCTGTGTATTTGTAGTTTGCGTGTCTCTCTCCCCGTGGTCGCGTGGATTTTTCTCCGGCTCCTCTGGTTTTCCCCTCCACATTTAGAATCAACATCACGCGTTTGGAATATTTGGCTGCTAAACATTTCCACGTGCAAGGCCGCTTCGTTGAGCTATCATTTGTGACCCGGTCGCTTATGAAAAAGCGCTACATAGCTCAGTGGGGCCTTACCTGGTAAAACAAATCTTGTTAAGTTTACTCCTTGGTTCTTTCGGTAAAGTCACGTAGAAAGAAAATCAATTAAATTATAGAATGCGACATTTTGATTGCAACACAAGCAATCGTCATCAGGTACAAAACAAACCTAGTTAACTTAGAAATACAATGCAATACAACACAGAGAGTCGGCTAGCACAACAGTCAACACTCTACGTGACTCTACCGATAGAAGCAAAGAGTAATTCCTGCAGTCACGAAAGCTTCAAATCGAGTTGAGTTTCGCTTCATTCCCTCCGTGTAGCCTTTAACGGACTGTTTATTGCGACTCGCTACTCTACGGGACGTCTGGCAAAACACATTACCGAGCCAAAATAAAAACGGCGTGTTCGCACGCGGTGCCGCCCTGTGTGCAGGAGTGCTTCCCCGACTGCGTGTGCGAGGACGCGTTCAACAACACGTACGCCTGCGTCCGCACGCTCTCCGGCACCGTCGACCTTCAGTACTGCGAGTTTGCCGACACCCAGGTGTGTAGGGGGGGTTAGTATCGGGTTTCGGGTAGGGTACGGGTATCGGGTAGGGTACGGGTATCGGGTAGGGTACGGGTATCGGGTAGGGTATCGGGTAGGGTATCGGGTAGGGTAGCCGGGTATCGGGTAGGGTACGGGTATCGGGTAGGGTAGCCGGGCATCGAGTAGGGTACGGGTATCGGGTAGGGTAGCCGGGTATCGGGTAGGGTAGTCGGGTATCGGGTAGGGTACGGGTATCGGGTAGGGTACGGGTATCGGGTAGGGTACGGGTATCGGGTAGCCGGGTATCGGGTAGGGTACGGGTATCGGGTAGGGTAGCCGGGTATCGGGTAGGGTAGCCGGGTATCGGGTAGGGTAGCCGGGTATCGGGTAGGGTACGGGTATCGGGTAGGGTACGGGTATCGGGTAGGGTAGCCGGGTATCGGGTAGGGTACGGGTATCGGGTAGGGTAGCCGGGTATCGGGTAGGGTAGCCGGGTATCGGGTAGGGTACGGGTATCGGGTAGGGTAGCCGGGTATCGGGTAGGGTAGCCGGGTATCGGGTAGGGTACGGGTATCGGGTAGGGTACGGGTATCGGGTAGGGTACGGGTATCGGGTAGGGTACGGGTATCGGGTAGGGTATCGGGTAGGGTAGCCGGGTATCGGGTACGGGTACGGGTATCGGGTAGGGTACGGGTATCGGGTAGGGTACGGGTATCGGGTAGGGTATCGGGTAGGGTAGCCGGGTATCGGGTAGGGTACGGGTATCGGGTAGGGTAGCCGGGTATCGGGTAGGGTACGGGTATCGGGTAGGGTAGCCGGGTATCGGGTAGGGTAGCCGGGTATCGGGTAGGGTACGGGTATCGGGTAGGGTACGGGTATCGGGTAGGGTAGCCGGGTATCGGGTAGGGTAGCCGGGTATCGGGTAGGGTACGGGTATCGGGTAGGGTAGCCGGGTATCGGGTAGGGTACGGGTATCGGGTAGGGTAGCCGGGTATCGGGTAGGGTACGGGTATCGGGTAGGGTACGGGTATCGGGTAGGGTAGCCGGGTATCGGGTAGGGTAGCCGGATATCGGGTAGGGTACGGGTATCGGGTAGGGTAGCCGGGTATCGGGTAGGGTACGGGTTTCGGGTAGGGTAGCCGGGTATCGGGTAGGGTAGCCGGATATCGGGTAGGGTTTCCGGGTATCGGGTAGGGTACGGGTATCGGGTAGGGTAGCCGGGTATCGGGTAGGGTAGCCGGGTATCGGGTAGGGTACGGGTATCGGGTACCCGGTTGCGACCTCTGCCTGGCGGAGCCGGCCACCCACCTCCGTCGTGTGCCGTGGCGGCCTTCACGGTTTGCTCGCTCGTGGCGCTCGCCCCCGAAGTGTGCCGAGGCTCTGCGGCGTGGCGGGGGTCTCTGTCTCTGCAGGCCACGGTGGAGCTGTACAACGTGACCGCCGACGCGCACCAGCTGACCAACATCGTGAAGGCCGTGGACCCCAACCTGCTGGTCTCCATGAACCAGCGCCTCATGGCGCTGCAGTCGTGCGTCGGCGCGGCGTGCCGCAAGCCGGCGAGCGAGGCCCTCGGCCCGGTGAGAGGGACGCTCCGTCACCATTTGTTTGTTTTCATCGTCATTGTAGTTTTAGTTTTTTATAGGAGCTCGATACAGAGCACGAACCGCGACGTAGGGGGGGGGAGGTTATGGGAACTCCGCGGACCCTTCCCCTGCCGTCCATGCTGTCGGCTCCCTGCTCCCGTTAAACTCCAGGCAGCCTCAATGCCTCTGCCGCTGTCTTTAAAAAGCAAGATTCAATGTTGCCCGCTGCTGCTGCTTGCACAGCATCACGAGATGCGATCGCATTTGAGACGCCGTATGGATCTCCGTCATAACTGTGCTGTAACGTGTGTTTACTGTGCATGTGTGTGTGTGTGTTTAGTGTGTGCATGTGCGTGTGTGTTTACTGTGTGTGTGTGCGTGTGTGCGTGTGTGTGTGTTTACTGTGTGTGTGTTTACGTGTGTGTGTGTGTGTGCGTGTGTGTGTGTTTACTGTGTGTGTGTGTGTGCGTGTGTGTGTGTTTACTGTGTGTGTGTGTGTGCGTGTGTGTGTGTTTACTGTGTGTGTGTGTGCGTGTGTGTGTGTTTACTGTGTGTGTGTGTGTGCGTGTGTGTGTGTTTACTGTGTGTGTGTGTGTGCGTGTGTGTGTGTTTACTGTGTGTGTGTGTGTGCGTGTGTGTGTGTTTACTGTGTGTGTGTGTGTGCGTGTGTGTGTGTTTACTGTGTGTGTGTGTGTGCGTGTGTGTGTGTTTACTGTGTGTGTGTGTGTGCGTGTGTGTGTGTTTACTGTGTGTGTGTGTGTGCGTGTGTGTGTGTTTACTGTGTGTGTGTGTGTGCGTGTGTGTGTGTTTACTGTGTGTGTGTGTGTGCGTGTGTGTGTGTTTACTGTGTGTGTGTGTGTGCGTGTGTGTGTGTTTACTGTGTGTGTGTGTGTGCGTGTGTGTGTGTTTACTGTGTGTGTGTGTGTGCGTGTGTGTGTGTTTACGTGTGTGTGTGTGTGTGCGTGTGTGTGTGTTTACTGTGTGTGTGTGTGTGCGTGTGTGTGTGTTTACTGTGTGTGTGTGTGTGCGTGTGTGTGTGTTTACTGTGTGTGTGTGTGTGCGTGTGTGTGTGTTTACTGTGTGTGTGTGTGTGCGTGTGTGTGTGTTTACTGTGTGTGTGTGTTTACTGTGTGTGTGTGTGTTTACTGTGTGTGTGTGTGTGCGTGTGTGTGTGTTTACTGTGTGTGTGTGTGTGCGTGTGTGTGTGTTTACTGTGTGTGTGTGTTTACTGTGTGTGTGTGTGTTTACTGTGCGTGTGTGTGCGTGTGTGTGTGTGTGTGCGTGTGCATGTGTGTGTGCGTGTGTGTGTGTGTGTTTACTGTGTGCGTGTGCATGTGTGTGTGTGTGCGTGTGTGTGTTTACTGTGTGTGTTTACTGTGTGTGTTTACTGTGTGTGTGTTTACTGTGTGCGTGTGCATGTGTGTGTGTGTGCGTGTGTGTGTTTACTGTGTGTGTTTACTGTGTGTGTTTACTGTGTGTGTGTTTACTGTGTGTGTGTGCGTGTGTGTGTGTTTACTGTGTGTGTTTACTGGATGTGTGTTTACTGGATGTGTGTTTACTGGATGTGTGTTTACTGGATGTGTGTTTACTGTGTGTGTGTTTACTGTGTGTGTGTTTACTGGGTGTGTGTTTACTGTGTGTGTTTACTGGGTGTGTGTTTACTGGATGTGTGTTTACTGGATGTGTGTTTACTGGATGTGTGTTTACTGTGTGTGTGTTTACTGTGTGTGTGTTTACTGGGTGTGTGTTTACTGTGTGTGTTTACTGGGTGTGTGTTTACTGGATGTGTGTTTACTGGATGTGTGTTTACTGTGTGTGTGTTTACTGTGTGTGCGTGTGTGTGTGTGTGTTGGCGACAGCTGTAAACACCGAGGTCACCGCAGCGTGGACGGACGGGAGGAGGCGATCTACGTTTCTTAAACACCTTCAACTAAAGACGACGGGGGAGACGACGAGTGAACGAACGCGACCCTCGGCGCGCCGCGGTGGCTATGAGATGTTAACTACCTCGCCTGGTGTACAGGAGGTCGTGGGTTCGATCGCAACCCTGACGCCTGCTGTACATTTGGAGTTTGCTTGTCTCTCTCCCCGTGGTCGCGTGGATTTTTCTCCAGGACCTCCGTTTTTTTCCCTCCACAATTAGAATCAACATCAGACGGTTCAGATTATTTGGCTGGCTATACATTTCCACGTGATGATGATGATAAGAAGCCGCTCCGTTGAGCTATCATTTGTGATAGCGACGTGGGCTCCGAAGAAGAGCTACGCAGCTCAGCGTGGCCTTTCCCGGTAATTGAACATGTTTAGTTTAGTTTAGCAAAAAGCACCGTCCACAACCCGTGAAGGTCGTCACGCGGACAGCAGGGATTTTTTCGCACTTTCGTCGAAACCAGGGTCGCTACCGTCGTGACGCGCGTCCGTGACGATCCGCAAAAGGGAACGTGTCCCGTCTCCACGCGCGCGAGGCTTCGTGCGTGTGGCGACAACGTGCGGTGCTCGCAGAGGCTCGGACCGCACATTGGGGACCGGCAATTAGACATTTTACGTAACGTTTTGGGGTGTTGGCGGGGCTGGGGAAACATCTGCTACCCATAACGTAGATTCCTGCCACGGCGCCATGAGGCTCCCATTAAAGCAACGCGGTGGTTTCAAAATCCGCACGCCCCTTTTTAACGAGCACATCTCATTCCAGGGGCACCACGGTGGCCAGGAGATGTTAACTCCCTCGCCTGGTATACAGGAGGTCGTGGATTCGATCCCGACACTGACGCCTGCTGCTGTATATTTGGAGTTTGAGTCTCTCTCTCCCATCATCATCACGGTGGCTAGGAGATGTTAACTCCCTCGCATGGTGTACAGGAGGTCCGTGGGTTTTATCCCAACCCTGATGCCTGCTGTATATTTGGAGTCTGCGTGTCTCTCTCATCATCATCATCACGGTGGCTAGGAGATGTTAACTACCTCGCCTGGTGTACAGGAGGTCCGTGGGTTTTATCCCAACCCTGACGCCTGCTGTATATTTGGAGTCTGCGTGTCCCTCTCTCCCCGTGATCGTGTGGATTTTTCTCTGGGTCCTCCAGTTTTTCCCCCCTCCACATTTAGAATCGACGTCATGCGTTCAGAGTGTTTGGCTGCTGTTCATTTTTACGTGATGGTCAGCCCACACTCCGTTGAGCTATCATTTGTGAAACAATTAGCTACATTGCAACTCAGTGGGCCTCGCCTGGTAAGAGAAAGCCATCCCCCGCTCGGCCGACACTGGGCTAGTTTGTGGGCTGCCATGGCAGTTTCTACCTTTACTCATCCAGTGTCGCCTAACCCTCAGCATCCGCCAAGCCCTCTGGTTCATTCCACTCGCCGTGCGGCTGATGCAGATGCAGAGCAGCAACTGCAATGTCACATTCAGGTGCGTGAAGCCAGGCAACCGCGCTAAGAGCGGCGGAGTGGACCATCGTCTAGATTTGAAACGTTCGTGACTGCAGGGATTCATATTCTTAGGTTTTTTCGGTAAAGTCACGTAGGTAAAAATTTTAAATTAATATTTTATTTTACTTTTATTAATTTTAATTTTTTACCTACGTGACTTTACCGAAAAAACCTAAGAATATGGACCATAGTCGCCGCCGCGATGTCCGCTTCCTCTGTGCGGCTCGGGCATTGCGTCGTCGTACGTTGCACGGGGTCTGTGAACCCTGTTGATAATTGAAAGAATGTGGGATTGTTTACCTCCGGGAGTGTGGCGCGCGGCATGGGAGCGAGTTCACAGAGCTCACGTGGCTCTTGAAGCTTCGTTGCGAGAAACGAGCCAGCGCTGGCCCCTTCAAGGACGTGGCCCAGTGCGCGGGGCTTGGCACGAGCCCTGCGGTGGAAACGCAGGGTCACCGACCGCCGCGCTCGCACCGACAATCGGGAACAATCCACACCCGGAGCTCCTCGTGGCCTCGTTTAACGAGGGTGCGGCGACGCTGAAAGAGCCGCGGTCATCGGCCGGACCTTGCAGGGTGACGGTGATGGACCTCGGTCTCGTGGTTTATTGTTTTCAGCCGTGGGCACGAAAAAAAAGGATTATCGGTACCCACCATATGTGGCGAATGCTCTCCGTGATTTTCTTGATGCATTTTATCTGTACGATGGCAAGACCAGCGTGGTAGCTTTGTATGAGATGAATGCCGTTTAAAGAGCTTGCGTGGTACGTTTGACGGAGAATATAGCATCGTTTTGGCAGAATAAGGAAGAAAATGAGACGGTACATCTGCGAAGCTTTCTGCACGTGGTGGAAGCTCACGGCATGTGCCACCTCACGATGTTGGTACCGACCACCGAGACTCCCGTGGCTCACGGGGCACAAAAAAACTAAAATGCTGCCCGGTGGCGGACGTTGCGCAACGTCGAGACTTCGACTCCCGCCAGGCCCAACCGCTCGTCATCGTCATCATCGTCGTCGTCATCATCGTCGTCGCCATCATCGTCGCTGTTGTCATCGTCGTCATCATCGTCATCATCATCGTCGTTACCGTCGTCACCGTCGTCGTCATCGTCGCCGTCATCACCGTCGTCGTCATCGTCGCCGTCATCACCGTCGTCATCATCGTCGCCATCGTCGTCATCGTCATCATCATCGCCGTCGTCACACGTCCAGTTGTGTGCAGCGCGTTCGACCGGCACGCGCTGCGCCCACTGCGAGCCTGATCCGGCTGCCGGTCGTGGTGGAGTTGTTGTGCCCGAGTTGTTGTTGTTGTGTTTACTCGCGTGGAGGTTTGCGTTTGATGGTTTTTGCGGGGGGGGGGGGGGGGGTTGTGGGGCGAGGTGCGTTTCCGCAGATTTTTCCGATGGCAAAATGTGAATGTTCGTCCGTGACGCTGTGGTGCCTTACCTTGGGGGGAAGCGCGAAACGTCAGGGACGACGCCCTTGGGGGGGTTTGTTTTTTTTGGGCGTCGATCGCACGCGCGCGCGCGCCGTTTTTCGCGGAGATTGACCTCCGCCAACCGGCCAATCGGCTCTCCGACGGGCAAATAATAGCGACGGAATCACCGCCTCACGCTCGGCATGGGACGCTCCACCGGCGTTTCCTCTCGAGGGTTGGCGATGACTTTGTTGGGCCCTGGCTTCTTTTTGTCTCTCTCTCTTCTGCCGACGCGATTCATCTCGGCGGACCGATGTGAACGCGCGTGTCGGGCTGGGTGGGTGGGTGGGGGGCTGGGTGGGTGGGAGGCTGGGGGGCTGGGTGGTCCACATGCCGCTAGCCCAGCGGTGGGCAACCTGTGGATCCGGAGCTGCGTCTCGGCTCTTCGAGGGCTGCTTGGCGGAGTGATTTAATGAAGAACCACCCAGTCACGAAATCTCTCAGTCACGATGTAACCACCACACCGCCTCCTCGTATTCGCCGCACACAGTGCGTTGTTGTGGCCCTTGGAATATTGAGGGTTTTTTTTTACACGGAATTTTTTTTTAAATGCCTCCTTCTTCTTCTTGGTTCTTTCGGTAAAGTCACGTAGAATGGAAATAATTAAATAATACAAATTTAACATAATGAAAATAAAACAATACAATTATTCTCACGACGTTTCGGCCACAACGCAAGCAGCCGTCCTCAGGTGAAGAACAGGTCTGTCGGAAAGACAGCGTCTGTCTTTCACAGCGTCTGTCTTTCCGACAGACCTGTTCTCCACCTGAGGACGGCTGCTTGCGTTGTGGCCGAAACGTCGTGAGAATTATTTTATAATGTTTTATTATTTCCATTCTACGTGACTTTCCCGAAAGAACCAAGAAGATGAATCCCTGCAGTCACGAAAGCTTTAAATCGAAATTTTGTTAATTTATTTTTATTATTTTATTATTTCCATTCCACGTGACTTTCCCGAAAGAACCAAGAAGATGAATCCCTGCAGTCACGAAAGCTTTCAATCGTAATTTTATTAATTTATTTTTATTATTTTATTATTTCCATTCTACGTGACTTTCCCGAAAGAACCAAGAAGATGAATCCCTGCAGTCACGAAAGCTTTAAATCGAAAAATGCCTCCTCCTTGTTACTTCGTTTGCGCGACCGCTGTTTGCGCCAACACCAATGAAGACGCTGACCCCCCCCCCTGCCAAGGCTAACGCAGTGAGACACTCCACCCAGCGCGACGCCGCTGCCCTGCTCGTGTTGACGGTGACCGCACCGGGACTCGCCAATCGCGATCTCCCGGCGCGGCAGTACAAACAAATGGGCATTGAGCCCACGACACCCAACGTCTGTCCCCCGGTTCAAATGTGGTACGGCACGCTCAGCCTGTCGGCAGGAATCGCGCGTGGTGCGGTGAAGTGTGGGTACGGCGACATCTTCCGCTGGTGTCTGAGCAGCGTGGAAGAGTAGGCCAAAGGATATATAATCGAGGGAATGTCGAGCTCCCTCGGGTCGAGGCAATCATCCGGCAGCGGTGGTGTCCGCGAGCACTTGCACAGGGCTGCACATTTAACCTTTTTTCAGCATCGGAATGCCTTTACTCTTTGGTTCTTTCGGTAAAGTCACGTGGGTATAAAATAAAATAGATCACGACGTTTCGAGCGCAACACCTGATGATGGACGCTTGTGTTGCACCCGAAACGTCGTGATTTATTTTATTATCTACCTACGTGACTTTACCGAAAGAACCAAAGAGAATGGATTCCTGCAGTCACGAAAGCCTCAAATCAAGGCAGAATGTCTTTATAGTGGAGGAATCCGATGAGCTCGAAAGGTCTTTTTTTCCTCCACGCGTGTCCGTAGGTGGTTTATATCAGGCATTCATTCTAGATTTGAAGCTTTCGTAACTGCAAGGATGCATGCTCTTTGATTTCTTCGGTAAAGTCACGTAGGAAAATTTTTTTATGAAATAGATGAAAACAACTCAATTAAATGCGCCCGAAACATCGTGATTTAATTGAGTTGTTTTCATCTATTTTATTGAATTTTTTTTACCTACGTGACTTTACCGAAAAAAAAACAAAGAGTATTTATATCATAATTGGTTCTTTACCCTTCTATCTGGCAACAAAACTGACACCTTTGTTTACAAGGAGTCATGTTTGCATAGACCACAATACCTGCAGTCATAATGCAAACAAAAAACATAACTCTGAAAATGTGCACTGTCCTTGAAGTTAATTGGTCCACACCTTCAAGGACAGTGCATACATTATCAGAGTTATGTTTTTTGTTTGCATTATGACTGCAGGTATTGTGGTCTATGCAAACATGACTCCTTGTAAAAAAGGTGTCACTTTTGTTGCCAGATAGAAGGATAAAGAACCAATTACCATATTTTTTACTGGCAAATGAGGTTCCAATGGTGAGTATTTATATCAGGCACTCGTGTTGGGCGGCTGGAAGATGATGGCACAGAGCAATAATCTCGCGGCTTGACGATCCTCAGGCGAACGAAGCCGCATGTATTTCTCGCAGGGCGCACACTGGCGACAAGACCTCTGCAGCTCTGCTTGTTTGAAAGACAAAACAACAACTGCTGCTCCAAACTCGGTCGTGTTCGAAGCGCTGCTCGATCGCCTCGCGTGGAAGTTGTCACGATTCGATTGCGCTGAACGTAGCGCCGAGCGTGTGGCCGCAACGGGAAGACGCGTCCCGAAGGACGACGTGTAAATAACTCCTCGAGCTGTCGATTACTCGGCTGCAATAATCGCCCCCGGCTGGCAGACTCCTGTGGCAGCGTGGAGGCCAGACGCTGAGCAGAGGTCGCAACCGGGTATCCGATACACGTACCCTACCCGATACCCGGCTACCCGTACCCGGCCGGGTACGGGTAGCCGTTTGCGATCCTGGTGCGGCCGGATACGGGTACGGGTAGGCCGTGAGTCACTGGTGAGTAACCGTTTGTCACTCATTTCCCAACGTCTTGTCTCTTCTCACAATTCAAGTTCCTAGAATTAACCCACCCGCGCCTGCAACATGGCTTCATCCCAGAGGTCGCAATCGGGTACCCGATACCCGTACCCGGCCGGGTACGGGTGTAGGGTACGGGTACGGCCGGGTACGGGTACCCGTTTGCGACCCTGGTGCTGCCGGGTACGGGTAAGGAATCAAAACCCGTTTGCGACCTCTGACGCTGAGTCACCTCGTGCAGTAACAGGGGACAGCTGCCCAACTGGATGGGGTGGTGCCCCCTTTCAAATGTGTCGAGGTGGCGAAACGCGAGATTTAAGGCGCCCCCGATATGCAGATCAAAACGGATTGACCCTCGCACGCGCGATGCAGATATGCGTATCCTGAACGTAAGAAAGGATCATCGACGTTTTGTTAGAGTTGAGCTTGTGTGGTGGGTTGGCACCACTCGTGTCACCTTGACGAATCTAACCTCGAGAGGGTAGAAAAAGCACTCGGCAGAAATTGTGTCGGCGTGCCCATAAGAGACGCCACCCAAAATCATCGCGCGCTTTCGGGATGCGCTTCTGCGGCCGTCTGGAACGCTCTTCCGATATTCGGAAGCCGCCACTGGAGCTTGTGTGTACTTTCACGTCATCTCGATTTAAACTGATTTATTCAGAACCCTGCTTTTTGTGTTTCGTTTGTCCTTCCCCGCACCCCCGATTAGCGCGGTTGGCTACGTACGGTACGAAAGAAGTTCAGATTGAACTCAACTAATCGTTTAAAATCGATCCCTCTGCTCACGGGGTACAGGCGTCGAATTGTGTTTAAGAATCAATTATTGGCGATCTGCGAACACGCGCAAAAAGAAGACGCACGCTCATGGAGCGAGCGAGCAAAGGGGACGCGGCACGGGAGGTGTGGGCATCAACACGGGCGATCCGCAAGACAGATGAGCCTAACCCGATTCTCGAATAGAATCGTGATCCGGATTCGCAAACAATGCGCGTTGAATCACCCGCAGAGACACGGAGACACACAGAGACACACACAGACAGACACGGAGACACACACGGGCACACACAGACACGGAGACACACAGGCACAGACAGACACAGGCACACACAGACACGGAGACACACAGAGCCACGCACAGGCATACACAGACACGGAGACACACAGACACGGAGACACAGAGGCACAGACACAGGCACACACAGACACGGAGACACACAGAGGCACACACGGGCACACACGGAGACAGAGGCACAGACAGACACACCGACACAGGCACACACAGGCACACAGACACGTAGACACACAGAGTCACACACAGACAGACACAGGCACACAGACATGGAGACACACACAAGCACACACAGACACGTAGACACACAGAGGCACGCACACACAGACACACACACGGAGACACACAGACACGGAGACACAGACACGGAGACACCAGGGGCACACAGACACGGAGACACACAGAGGCACGCACAGACAGACACAGGCACACAGACACGGAGACACACAGACACGGAGACACAGACACAAAGACACAGGCACACACAGACACGGAGTCACACACAGACACACACAGACACACGAATGTTTTTCCATCATCGTGGAGGTGTTAAATGTCCCCCAACGCCCGCGTTATATCGGGGGGGGGGGGGGTTGCTGTATTGGCAGGACGTAACTTGGTGCTACGTCAGGGATCGTGAAAGATGTCTCCAACTGTGACGATTCGTTCACGTGGCGATTGTAAGTGCGTGCGACGCTTCCTTGCGTGATGCGTGATGAGCGTTCCGAAGGCGAATGCTGTCGAGTGTGACGATTACTCCAACCCCTCTGAGCAATTGTCGGGAGTTACAATTAGATTTTTTAAAAACTTCGAAATTTTTTGTCCACATTGTAGGGGCCACTTCTGTCCGCAGGGGATCACTTTAAACCCCCATATATATAAATATATAAATAACAACATTAGTCGAAATTTCGATTTAAAGCTTTCGTGACTGCAGGGATTCATCTTCTTGGTTCTTTCGGTAAAGTCACGTAGAAGGGAAGTAATAAAATAATAAAAAATAAAACATACTAAAATAATTATCACGACGTTTCGGCCACAACGCGGACGGCTGCGTCCTGAGGATGGCTGCTTGCGTTGTGGCCGAAACGTCGTGAGAATTATTTTATTATGTTTTATTTTTATTATTTTATTACTTCCCTTCTACGTGACTTTACCGAAAGATTCAAGAAGATGAACATTAGTCGATTCGCTCACATGCATCTATGCATTGTCGCACACCCTACTGCTGTGGGTTTTTTGTACGTTTCAACGTAAAGAAAAAAGTGGTTTTAATTGTTCTGTTAAGGTCCTCGGATTGTTTGCCTTTTTAATGTACAGGCCTCACATTTGTATTAAAGCGAAAGTGTCTTGAGGTGTGAGTCGCGTTTGTCCGATGCTCACTGCAACGCTTGGTGACGTACAACCCAATCGGTGGTTGGTTTGTGTCAACCTTTTCGGTTTGTCCGTCCGGATGCACGTTGGACTTCTTTCGCACCGTACGTAGCCCACCGCGCGAATCGGAGGTGCGGGGGAAGAACAACACACGGAACACACAAAGCAGTTCTACAGAAATGAGTTTTAAATCTAGTTGTAAAAGTGCATAGGGGGCGTCCATAAATGACGTCACGCACCTAGGGGGGGGGGTTAGATTTTTGGGACGATGTGTGACGACGGGGGGGGGGTTTGAGAAATGTGACGTCACATCAAAATGCGCAACTTTAAATAAATATAGAATTGTTATAACAACACTAATTGTTATAACAACACTCCTACAGCATCAGAGTGCAGCGCCACATTAAATACGCACTACAATGACAATAGTTTAACGCGATTTGAAGCATGTTTTATTTTCAAAATGGAAATATGGTTTTGGACGGGGGGGGGGGGGCAAAGCTTTGTGACGTCATATTTGAGGGGGGGTCTGATTTTTGTGACGCCGTGTGACAAGGGGGGAGGGGGGGTCCAAAATAGTCCAAAATCGCGTGACGTCATTTATGGACGACCCCATAACTCGTGGCTTCCTAATATCGCATGGAAGAACGTTCCAGACGGCCGCAGAAGCAGCGTATGATGATGGCGGTGACCGCTGTCTCTGCGGTTTGTGAGCGAGACCAATCGTCTGGTGACTCCGAGAGAGACTTGGAGTGTGTCCCGTGGGTTCTACAGCTCGGCCAAAGCTAACAAGTCAAATTTCGATTTAAAGCTTTCGTGACTGCAGGGATTCATCTTCTTGGTTCTTTCGGTAAAGTCACGTAGAAGGGAAGTAACAAAATAATAAAAATAAAACTTAATACAATAATTCTCACGACGTTTCGGCCACAACGCAAGCAGCCGTCCTCAGGTGACTCTTCTTCACCTGAGGACGGCTGCTTGCGTTGTGGCCGAAACGTCGTGAGAATGTCACCTGAGGATGGCTGCTTGCGTTGTGGCCGAAACGTCGTGAGAATTATTTTATTATGTTTTATTTTTATTATTTTATTGCTACCAAGTCACTTCAACCCTGGTCCTATTGACCTGAGCGCCGTCGGCAAGCGACGATCTATCCCCCTCCTGATGGTAATTATTGCATTCGAATTTTTTTTCCTTCCCCCCCCGATGAACATTTTTAAATGGGCACCTGAGTAAGTTGCCTAAGAGCGAACTGGAGTGTGATAATTGGTTTTTTACCCTTCTATCTGGCAACAAAAGGTGTCAGTTTTGTTGCCAGATAGAAGGGTAAAAAAAACAATTATCATATTTTGCTACTGGCAAATGAGGTTCCAATGGTGTAAATGCTTACCCCGAGCTCTCATACTCTGATGGTGCATTGTCTTTGAGTTGTGCGCCTTTTGGCGTCATCTGGTCCAACCCATGTGAGGCTAGGCTCGAAGGAAAGCTGTCTCGGGTGTGGACCAATCAACTTCAACGACAGTGCATACATTATCAGAGTTATGTTTTTTGTTTGTATTATGACTGCAGGTATTGTGGTCTATGCAAACATGACTCCTTGTAAAAAAAAGGTGTCAGTTTTGTTGCCAGATAGAAGGGTAAAAAACCAATTATCATATTTTTTACTGGCAAATGAGGTTCCAATGGTGAACTGGGGTGTGTTCAGTTTTTGTTGTCGGGGTGTATCGGGTTGTTGTTGATACGGCCGCGATTGTCACCGTGATAGCAGCGAGTCGGATTGCCAGCTCGCCGGATTGGTGATCAGTACCCCTATTAGTCCAGCCAACTGAGATTGTATTCGTCATAATAATAATAATGATGCGATTTGTATAGCGTTATTCATGCAAATTGCATCCTATTAAGCTGTACATTAAATAGACATGAAGGTAAAATCCTACACGCGTATGTACGTATGCACTGTATGTTGAACTTCTTTCGCACCGTACGTAGCCCCAACCGTGCAAATCGGAGGTGCAAATTAAAACGGTCCGAGAGAATAAAAATCGATAGAGAATGGTCACCAAGGCAAGAGGCACAAACGACGACGACAACAGAAGTGATCACAACGGAGACCCGAGTCCATGAAGTCACGTCCCAGACATGATCCGTGCTTGCTGCCAGAGGTCAGAGGTTATAGGTCTTGGTTGCAAGTCCACGCGAGCCGCTCGCGACCCCTGACGACCTTTTGTGTGACCCCCCCCCCGCCAGACAACGCACACAGAGTGACAACGACAGCCCCCATCATCATCATCATCGTCGTCATCGTCGTCATCGTGCTGCTGTCAGACGCCCAATGGTTTCAAACGTGTGGTGGACCTTTCGATTTAAAGCTTTCGTGACTGCATGGATTCGTCTTCTTGGTTCTTTCGGTAAAGTCACGTAGAAGGCAAATAATAAAATAATGAAACATAATAAAATACAATTTTCACGACGTTTCGGCCACAACGCAAGCAGCCGTCTTCAGGTGAAGAACAGGTCTGTCTTTCCGACAGTCTTTCCGACAGACCTGTTCTTCACCTCAGGACGGCTGCTTGCGTTGTGGCCGAAACGTCGTGAGAATTGTATTATTTTATTATATTTTATTTTGTATTACTTTATTATTTCCCTTCTACGTGACTTTACCGAAAGAACCGAGAAGAAGGTGTGGCGGACCCTCACACTGATGATGTCTCATCGGCGAAAGTGTCCCCCACCCCCACCACCCCCTCCTCTGCAAACGAGTGAAGGACGCTGCCAAAGGCGACCCACTGCGGTCCGCGAGCTCCTTCAACGGAGGAGGAGAAACAGCGACACGAACTCTCTCTCTGCTGAAGCCTTCTCGTCGTGACCAGCAGCAGCAGCAGCAGCTGACATCGACACCGTGCTCCTGAAGCGTCTCGGACCAACGCAGCGGCCAGTGCGACGCTGCCGTCTGCTCGTGCGTTTGCGTGACGGCGAACTTCGCTAGGAGCGCCCACACTCACGAGACAAAAGATGAAACCAAACGAAATTTATTCTAAGACAAAGTTGATTGCTTCAGAGAATAGACATTTGCAAAACAGCACACAGCACATTACGAAGCATACTCTCTCTCTCTGTGAAATGTTTTAAATAATTTTGGTTAAAACAGTGATTTTGATATTAAAATGACCAGTGATAAGGTCCAGGTGTAAACAATCACTTACATACCCGTCAATTTCACGAGTCTATATTTATTTCAAACGTCCGGTGTTTGGCACAAATTAAAAAAAAAATGCAGGTTGCGATTGTTTTGTTTGTGTGTGGCCATCAGGATATTACTGGTCGAGGTCTCTCCACAATGGACTGACAGACCTTTCTCTTTCTTTACGATCAGAGGAAACAACAAGATGCTCGGTGTAGTCGGCACTTTGCTTCGTTCATTTCGTTTTTTTTAATGCTTTGCTTTATGTAAACCCCCCCCCCCCTTTTTAAAGGAAAGATTTCACAATTGATTTCACGCTCTGCTCTCCTTACCCCTTACCCCTCTCTCTACCCCCCCCCCCCTCTCTCTCTACCCCCCCTCTCTCTCTACCCCCCCCCTCTCTCTCTACCCCCCCCCTCTACCCCCCTCTCTCTCTACCCCCTCTCTCCCTACTCCATGTCCCCCCTATGTTTTCTATGTAATATTTTTTTATTTAAATTTTTTTACAAGTGCTGCATCTGCACCCAGCCATTCTCGCAGTTCTACGGCCTCCGACGGGTAGCTCACATCTACATGCAGAGCACTCCGTCTTCTGCCACCGAGCACACGGCCTCCTCCCGTGCCCACCGCTCCTTGAAGGCCGCTCTCTGATACGATCTCGATTCAAGAGAGCGACAGAGCGACCTCTGATGAGGTCTCTATTCAAGCGAGCAGTCTCTGATGGAGTCCTCCATTCAGTCGACTGACTGAGCGGGTCTCCAGGCAATGCATCAATCCTTGTTTAAAGACAACTCGTGACCCTGTGTATGTGTGTGTGCATTAGACGTGCAAAATGGTGATGTGCCATGCGAGGCATAATGGAAGGACCGATCCTTTGGTTACAATCGAACCTGCTGTTGTTGTTTACTCATCTTTCGTGCGTATTGTTAGTCTTTTTTGTTTTGCAGCCTGCACACACAGTCTGATGAGTTTCTCATCATTTACAGAAAGACAATTGATTTACCAACATTCCTACCTAGACACCGACAGCATACACACCTGATCAAATTTCAACATGAACAGTTGATGACATGCCCAGCGGGCTATGATTTTCGTGCAATAATTCACAACAAGGAACAAAGCCTATCGTTCAAGGACAGCTGGAGGATGCGCTTTCCAATGGAGCACCGTGACAAGATTTTACTGGACAGGAAAACCTGGCCGAACACGTGTTCTAATTAACGCATGTTCTATCTAACGCGTGTTCTAACTATCGTGCGTTCTATCTAACCCATGTTCTATCTAACGCGTGTTCTATTGTGCGTTCTATCTATCACGTGTTATATCTAACACGTGTTTCGGCTCTACACCGTTTACTTCACGAGGTCTGTTTTCCGGAACGTGTGCCGAATGTTCCGGCTGTACGCCGTTTAAAGCCGCTAGGATTTTGCTCAGGTAGCTGTTCGCCAGGCTTGCGAGAGGCGGGAGTTGCTGCTTCAATTGGAAGGTAGTTTTGGTGTGAACGGATCGACCGTGAGAACGATTTAATACCGTGTGCTGTGTTTTTGCGTGATACGTAACATCCTCAACAGGCACAATGCAAATGTTCACACACGGTCATTGAAATGCTGAGACATAGTTAAATGCAGTGGACAGTTTTGTCCCGGATATGTTTGCAAACTACGTGCTTAATTCGTAAATAGATAGCTAACTAAATAAACCATTCAGATTCTTGCATCATAAAACGCAATCTAGAGTGCAACAAGGGGAACGCACGTGATGTCACCGGTGCCGGTCAATGCCCGTTGCAGTGACAGCATTCGCATCTTAGGCGTGTTCACATGCAACTACTTTCATGGAGGCTGTGAATAGAAATGTGCTGTTGCACATTTAACTGCATCGTCGGGTTATGCTCGTTCCAAGTGCATTTCCACGTCATCTGAATCGCAACAATCTCCAAAATACGTCTCCTTGTACACTGCACACACACGCAATCGTCTGCGCACTCCACACGTTTCTCTAAGATGCATGTCGAGTGTAGGTCTTCTTCTTGGTTCTTTCGGTAAAGTCACGTAGAAGGAAAATAATAATAATAAAACATAATAAAATAATTCTCACGACGTTTCGGCCACAACGCAAGCAGCCGTCTTCAGGTGGAGAACAGGTCTGTCGAGAAGGCTGCTTGCGTTGTGGCCGAAACGTCGTGAGAATTGTTTTATTATCTTTTATTTTTATTATTTTATTATTTTCCTTCTACGTGACATTACCAAAAGAACCAAGAAGATGAATCCCTGCAGTCACGAAAGCTTTAAATCGAAAGAGTGTAGGTCTGTTCCCGCACGACGTCATTCTGTGTTCACACGTGGGGGCGAGCTCACGTGCTACATGAGGGAGTCGCGCTAAACGATCGGGGTGCGTAAAAGATGACACATCCCTGTGTCCAAATCTCTCGAAACGTGGCCAATGTCATTAAGATCTCGAAAGCTAAGCAGGACTAAGCCTGGACAGTGCTTGGATGGGTGCACGCCACGATGCGTCAACCAGGTTGTCATAAGGCAGCGGAATCTACTCTTCTACAGTACCTCTAAGCTCCCGGCAACCTTCACCATTTATTTACCATGTAAAAAATTAACACGTAAAAACTAAGTTTTTCACTATAAATCCTTTATATGCGTGGCGGCTAGAGTCCTCTCGTCCTCTGGCTTGAGATGGCTGCCACCTATGGGTCAGATGATTGCCTGCCACCATTAAGCAATTGGTAATTAAATATAATTAATTTTTTCCTAAAAAGTGTAAAGTTATGGAAAAAAAGTTTCCACGAAAATAAATTGTCACGCACAACGAGTCTGTGTGCAAAATGTCAGCTCGATTGGATCACGGGAAGTGGGTTAAAAAACGACCGAAAGATTTGCACGGTCGTAAGCGCGCAAGCAAGCAAGTGAACTTAATATAAAGGATTTAAAAATTAGCACGATTGGCTAAAATAAGTTTTAACGTACGTACACAAACACGCAGCGTGGTGAGGTGTGGTCAATAACCCTCCTTGTCCTGATGATATCGTACTCTTAGGTTCTTTCGGTAAAGTCACGTAGGTAAAAAATAAAATTAAAAGTTAATAAAAGTAATAATGGAAATAAAATAATAAATCACGACGTTTCGGAGGCAACACAAATCTCCATCATCAGGTGGGACCATCACAGCTAAATTTACTGTATCAATACATTTAACTGTGACGGTCCCACCTGATGACGGAGACTTGTGTTGCCTCCGAAACGTCGTGATTTTTTATTTTATTTTATTTCCATTATTAATTTTATTAACTTTTAATTGTATTTTGTACCTACGTGACTTTACCGAAAGAACCTAAGAGTATGAATCCTTGCAGTCACGAAAGCTTCAAATCTAGAACTGATGATATCGGCCGTTGTCCCGGGTGAATCGGCCATTTCGTCTCAGGTCTACTTCGATGCCATGCGCAGAGAACATTGTTGACGGCGTGAATTGTGAGCCCCTAGCGGAGCCAGCGGAAGGCCCTGCTGGCTGGCTCGTGTGTTGTGAAGGTGCAGCACGTGCTGCACCCTCCTCCTCCTCCTCCTCTGCAGCAGAAGATGAGCGCTTGGCAGAGGTCGCAAACGGGTTTTGATTCCTTACCCGTATCCGTACCCGGCCGCACCAGGGTCGCAAATGGGTACCCGTACTCGGCCGGGTACGGGTAGCTGGGTATCGGGTAGGGTACGGGTATCGGGTACCCGGTTGCGACCTCTGGCGCTTGGTGTCTTATTCCTGGTGTCTTGCATAGCGGACCTGTACCAACAGGGCTTAGAGAATGCATTGAGAGGTAGTTTAAAGTGTGCACGTTGTGGCTGATGATTGTTTTTAAGATATGGTTTCATGGGGAACAGAGGCGGAGCCCAGGACCTGTTCAGATATCAATCACCGCTGTTGTTAGCAGTGGTAGAGAATATAATAATAATAATGAGAACAGCCTGTCAATTACGAAGTGATCAATACATGTGGAGTGTACTGATCATTTAATGGGTGACCGGACGATGGATTGTCTGGGAACTCTTGTAAAGGGGGCAGCTTTTGCAGGGATTGGCAGGCTTTGCCCCTGGATTGAAAACTTCAGGGAGGGCATTTGACTGGACTCAGATATGTCTTCCGCGACCACTGCTTGCAGTGGTTACCAATAACGTTACAAACATTATAATCAGTGCCTTTTCAGTCGGCAGAGCTGCAGGGCTTCCCATCCAGTGCTTTGCAGGTGAATATTTGCTCGGGATAGAAAGCTCCAGGCAGCTTTCGTCGCATCCTTCAGAACGCAACAACGGTTACTTCAAGTTTCATGCAATAGTTAAAAAATCTATGAAATTATTAGAGACTCGGAGTTTGTGTCTTTAAAAAACCTGAAATGTTACTGCGGACCTGAGTTTCCATCTCGTTCGTTAAAGGTGACGCTTAAATATTTAAGTGAGCGCGGCAACCACAAAGGCGTGCAGAGTGTGGCGGGGCTGGGGACGCGTCCACACGACCCGCGGTCACAGGGCTCCACTCAAAGGAGAGCTGAACATCTCCTAGTCACCGTGGGGGCGCCACAGCGGCTAGGAGATGTTAACTACCTCGCCTGGTACACAGGAGGTCGTGGGTTCGATCCCGACCCTGACGCCTGCTGCTGTACATTTGGAGTCTGCGTGTCTCTCTCCCCGTGGTTGCGTGGATTTTTATCCGGGTCCTCCGGTCTTTGCCTCCACGTTTAGAAGCACGCGTTTAAGAGTATTTGACTGTTGTACATTTCCACGTGATAAGCCACTTCGTTGAGCTATCATTTGTGGCCAGGTCGCTTATGAAAAAGAGCTATACAGCTCAGAGGGCCTGACCTGGTAAAATACAAAATAGTTTAGTTATAGAACCCAAAACCAGACCCTCTCCTGCGCCTGCAACTAGACCCCATCCTGGTTCTAAAAACCACTCTGTCCCGGGTTTAATCATCAACCCTTCCCCCGGGTGTAAAAATAAATCTTTGATGTGATCCAAAGACCAACCGTGTTGGTCTGAAATAAATAGTACAAATTTACAAATATCTTCAGACCTTAGACATTACTGCCATTTTAACCCTGCACGTTGACTATTATTAGGGGAATGGAGGAGAAATGCTTTTAGAGCTCATGTTAAACAAAAATAAGTTACAAAAATAACTGCATTGTTGAACCCTACAGACAATTTGTGGAGACCCAGCCTCCATTCTTCTGAGATGATGTATACATTCAGATATCTCTCAGTGCAGTGCAATCCGGCATCTGAGACCACTTCACAGACCTCTCGTCAACACAATAAGGAGTATCGCTTTCTCGCCTATTCTGCCTCTGCCCGTGATGTTCATCACACGACAGTCAACCAATATCGTTCATTCTCTTTGTTTTTTTTCGGTAAAGTCACGGAGGTAAAAGATAAAATAATCACGACGTTTCGGAAGCAACACAAGCATCCGTCATCAGGTATGACCGCCCCAGCAAAACCACTGCAGCGTGATTTAATTTAGTCGTTTTCATTCATTTTGTTTTATTTTATATTTTACCTACGTGACTTTACCGAAAAAAATCAAACAGTATGAATCCTTGCAGTCACGAAAGCTTAAAATCTAGAATATCGTTCATTCCCACAGCTAGAATTTAACCAAATTAAGTTTCAGAATCAAATTTAGCGTGATGTTTTTTTGCGTGTGAAACCATTGATGTTCGGGCAGAGACCATCAGCTCTCGCTACATTTTGCGAACTCAGTTTCATGACGGGCGACCGTCTGTATTCAAACCCAGGGTCTCGCCAGTGCCGGTTAAGTCCTCTGACCTCTGACACTGGATACACTCTCAGAATGTGTGTGACCTGATAAGTCTGCGACGGCACGAGCGCTGTGCGGCATGCCGGGGCGGTCAGGGCAGGTGGCGCTTTCAGAAGCGTGCCAGCGTGCGCAGGGCAGTGGGGCCGTGACTGCTGATGAGCTCCAAGACGTGCACGCCCGAGTGGAATCCGCCACAGAGGATGCGCCCATCGCCACCCGAGCACATCGCTGTGAGTGGGCCACCCAGGATCGCTACGCACACACACTCTGCACACAGACACGGCGTCGTCACGCAACCTGCACACAGACACGGCGTAACACACACACTCTCCATACACACACAGCGTCACACACACACCCTGCACACAGCGTCACACACATTCTCCACACAGACACACAGCGTCACACACACACCCTGCACACACACACAGCGTCACCACACACCCTGCACACAGCGTCACTACACACACCCTGCACACAGACACAGTGTCACCACACACACCCTGCACACAGACACAGCATCACGACACACATTCTCCACACAGACACAGCATCACCACACCCTGCACAACAACCGCCATTCGCCACTAAGTGGCGGTGACGTCACCACGACGCTTGTGCCAGGCCATGTGCACCTTGAGGCCACGTGAAGTGTCGAACGCCCGCTGGCAGGAGGTCACGGGGCAGACCCAGGTGCCACGGGTCGACTGACCGAGATGACCGAGATGACTGGCTGATGCACCACCTGTGCCCCCTACTGTGCCAACTTGCTGTGCTTTAGCCACCCGGCGCTCCGCTCGTTGTTGTGAGCGTCGCTCCTCCGCCCTCCGTTGTTGTTGGAGGGCGACTGCCTCCAACTGCCCAGTAGCGTCCTTCACGAGCCTCCTCCACTGAGGCCGATCTTGACACCGCTGGTACCAGTCATCGGCAAGTCCACTCAGCTCCACGTCCTCCTGTACCACATCACTCCATCTCTTCTCTAGCCCGTGCCGCGCCCGTTTAGCCCCCTCGATCCGGCCGAACAAAAGCTGTTTAGGCATGCGGTGGCTGGGCATGCGGGCTACATGACCCAGCCAACGCAGCCTTGCCTGCCGGAGGAGCTCACTGATGGGACTTTGCCCAGATCTTTCAAGGACTTGTGAGCTCCTCACACAATCCAGCCTGGTTAAACCCAGGATGGATCGTAGGCAGGCCAGCCTAAATGTTTCCAACCGGCGAAGATGCTCCACTAGGGGGGTCCACGTTTCGCAAGCATAGAGAAGGGAGGGAATGACCGTGGCCGAGAAGACCTGAAGCTTCGTGCGGAGCGACAGACCAGGTAGCTTCCACACAGCGTCACGCAACCGATGAAAAGATATTGCCGCTCGACTGATTCGGAGTGAGACCTCTGCTGATAAACTGGAGCCGGTCATGAGCACACAGCCCAGGTATGGGAAACTCTCTACTCTCTCCACAACTGCCCCATCACCGATTGGGAGTTGTGGGGGCGGAGTGCCCGATGGTACAAAATACCCAGGCAGGTGCTTAGTTTTGGTGGGGCTGATGGTAAGGCCCCACCTCTTAGTGGCACGCTCCAGTCTCAGCAGCAGCGTCTCCAACTCCTCTTCTGAATGAGCAGCTATTACCAAATCATCGGCATACATAACGTGGTTGACCAATAGGGAGCCATCCCTTGATCGCACCCGGGCGTCGATCAGCCTCCCATTATATCTGTACCAAATGGTAATTCCCCCGGTACAGCTATTGAAGGCTTCACGAACTACGCAGTCGAAATAGATGTTAAATAATGTGGGAGCCAGAGGACATCCCTGTCGCACCCCAAGGTGTACAGGGAAAGGCTCCGACTCCCGGCCACGTAGTTTTACCCGGGCCCGCTCACCATCATGAAGGTCCTTAATGATCGTGAGCAGAGGGTCAGGGACTCCGAAAGCACGAAGAACAACCCAGAGCCCAGTCCTACTGATGGTATCATAGGCCTTGACCAGGTCAATAAAGCAGAGATGTAGGTCTTTTTGGAATTCCCTACACCTCTGCTGTAGCAGACGGACAGAAAATATGGCATCTGTGCAGGACCGCCCTTTCCTGAAACCACATTGGGGCTCCGCAAGCCTCTCCTCAGCATGCCTAGCAAGGCGATGTTGAATAATCCTTGCCAGGACCTTACCCGGCACACTGAGGAGTGAGATGCCCCTGTAGTTGTTACAGTCGGTACGGTCCCCCTTCTTAAAGAGGGGGACCACCAGGGCATCCTTCCAGTCCTGCGGAACCCGTCCAGTGGTCCAGACTGTTGTTATGATGTCATATAGGGCAGTCTGTGCACAAACGCCACCCTCCCTCAGCATTTCGCCTGGGAGATCATCTCTGCCCGGTGCCTTCCCTGGTCTCAGACTCCGGATCGCCCTCAGTACTTCCTCAACAGCCGGTACCTCAGCCAGCCACTCACAGGGGGTGACCTCTTCCAATATTTGAGGCACCGCAGCCTCAGCAGGGTTATCCCCACTTTGTGCCATGATGTTTTCCTGGCTGAGAGATTTTCCCTCCCCCAGGACCTCACAGAAATGCTCAGCAAATCTGCAAACCTGTTCCTGGGGGTCGGAGATTGGATCACCGTTTTTTCCTCTAATGATGGTAATAGGTGTGGCGCTGCAGGTTACTTTTTTGATGGAGTTAAATAGTGATTTGTGATCGCGGGCCACTGAGGCAGACTCCATCTCCTCAGCAACCCGCGACCACCACCCATCCTTACAGCGCCTCACGGCTCTCCGAACCTCCGAGCGAAGACTGCGGTAAACCTCCTCATTCTCTGACGTGGGATGCTGTAGGCGATGAGAGTGGGCCTGTCGCTTTTTCTCAATTAACCTGAACACCTCCTCCGTCAGCCAGGGTTCCCGGGGAGGTCTGGACCGCGTACCCAAAGCAGCCATTGCAGCTGCATGAGTCACAGTCTTAAACCTCGCCCATTTACCCTCGACATCAGGTGGAGTGGGGGACGATGCCAACCCCAGCTGCAAGCGATGATGAAATTCTCGCTTGCAACTTTCATCAGCTAACTTAGACCAGGCCACTTTTGGTTGGAATGGGATCCTGGGTGTACACCCACCACCGGAGTGGAAGAATGGCAGGCGCATCTTACAGATGACTAGTCGATGGTCAGAGGGCAGATCAGCTCCACGGTAGGTCCTGGTGTCAAGGACATGGGCTCGCATCCGCTGGTCCGTCACTACGTAGTCCAGCAGATGTTCTTGCTTGGACCCGGCATGCATCCATGATGTTGTGTGGATGCGCCGATGCCGGAAGAGCGTGTTAGTAATTACAAGCCCATGGGCTGCACAAAAATCTAGCAGCCTCCTACCGTTATTATTGAGCTGATCTGGCCCATGCCTTCCAATCACTCCAGACCAGGTGCCAGCATCATGACCAACTCGGGCATTGAAGTCACCCAACAAGATGACTCTGTCCCGAGTGGCCACTTTAGCCAGCACCTGTGACAGGAGGTCATAGAAAGCGTCCGACTCATCGGCTTTGCCTGCATCCCTCCACAGATGTTCGTCTTCGGTGGGGGCATAAGTAACCACGACCACCACTCCTCGCCTCTGGTTGATGGGAAGGCGAGCCCAAAGTATCCTGGGGCTTACAGCTTCCCACACCTCACCGCCACGCTCCCACGCCCCCTTCATTCTTTTGTTCAGAAGAAGAGCCACACCCTGTTGTTTGGCAGTCTCCTGCCCCGAGTAGAGGACTGTCCACCCCTCATGGTGGCAGGAGCCAGAACCGGTCCACCGGACCTCCTGAATGCCACAGAGATCCAGGCGGTACCGGTCCAGCTCCCGACAGAGGAGTGGCAGCCTCTCCTCCGCAGTGAGCGTTCGAACATTCCACGTGGCCATCCGCAATGGTTTTTCGTTGTTTCTGGAGGAGCCCCGAGGGTTAAAATTCAATCTCCTGGCTCCGCCAAATGGGGTTTGGCCAGGAGACGTCATAAAAGCCTGACCCCCCGGGGCCTCCGGCACAAGCTTATTAATTACAGGTTTATGTTTACTTCGTAGTTTAGTGGTGGTTAATTGAAGGTGGAGGGGTTACCAGCTCCTCGCACCCGTCCAGAGCCCCCGTTTAGCCACTGTGGTGGTCACAGACGCCATGAGGGGAGAGGCCAATGGGCATTGGCCCTCCCCCCACAGCACTGCCCACGACAATGTTGCCCGTCCGGCACCGCGAGGAGGTAGGAGGTTGTTTTGCCGGACACCCTGCACACACACACAGCGTCACACACACACCCTGCACACAGACACAGCATCCCGACACACATTCTCCACACAGATACAGCATCACTACACCCTGCACACACACAGAATCACACACACCACCCTGCACACAGACACAGCATCACGACACACATTCTCCACACAGATACAGCATCACTACACCCTGCACACACACACAGCATCACTACACCCTGCACACACACAGCGTCACACACACACCCTGCACACAGACACAGCGTCACACACACCCTGCACACAGTGTCACACACACCCTGCACACAGACACACAGCGTCACACACATACCCTGCACACACACACAGCATCACCACACACACCCTGCACACAGACACAGCATCACACACACACCCTGCACACAGACACACAGCGTCACTACACACCCTGCACACAGACACAGCGTCACTCCACACAGTGTGCACAAATCCCGACAGCATAAAAATATACATTACACTGCAATGCTACGCAGTATGTACAACTCATCAGCAGGAAAGCCACACACGCCGTATGCAACACGGACATGCCCATGTGTACATGTCGTGCGCCTGCATGTACGTGCTCGCGTGCACGCGCTCGCGTGCGCGCGCTCGCGTGCGCGCGCTCGCGTGCGCGTGCTCGCGTGCGCGTGCTCGCGTGCACGTGCTCATGTGCACGTGCTCGTGTGCACGTGTGCACGTGCTCGCGTGCACGTGCTCGCGTGCACGTGCTCGCGTGCACGTGCTCGTGTGCACGTGCTCGTGTGCACGTGTGCACGTGCTCGCGTGCACGTGTGCACGTGCTCGCGTGCACGTGCTCGTGTGCACGTGGGCTCGTCGTGCCTGTGGCGTGCAGCTCCCAGACGCGCGCGGTGCCGTCGTGCGAGGCCGTGCCCAAGAGGCCCCCGGGCAGGAAGCAGCAGCTACTGCTGCTCTGGCTGTGTCCATGGAACTCCCGCACAGCGCCGCACGGTTGACGCCCGTCCCACAGCTGCTGTTCGCACGCCACACGGCCACGCGGCCACAGGGCAGGGCAGTACTTGACAGGGCATGGCAAGGCATTTCATCACCATTGGTACCTCATTTGCCAGTAAAAAATATGATAATTGTTTTTTTTTACCCTTTTATCTGGCAACAAAACTGACACCTTTTTTACGAGGAGTCATGTTTACATATGTAATAAAGGACTCGATCCTGGGTCTGTCTCCGTTGTCCTTTATTCGGGTTCTTACACTTTTCCCACACGGCCCTCGCTCAGAGCTCTCCCCTTGGCAGCTCCATAGCTGCTCTCGCTCCCGTAGCCTCCACACCTCTGCAGCTCCGCTGCAGATCCCCTGTGCAGTCCTCCGGCTGCCCTCACTGCAGCTCCACCGCTGCCCTCACTGCAGCTCCACCGCTGCCCGTCGTTCCTCCGCGCTTGGTCACCGCTGGCCGACGGTGCCAAGTCTTACTTCCCCGTGTGTGTGGCGATCTCGCCACTCCTCGACCTCCGCCCTGCGTGGCCTCACTCTAACTCTGTCTCCCACACTCTCCCGTCTCTTCCGGTATCTCTCCCTTAAGACCTCACCCCTCTCTCTCACGTGACCTAACTCCTCCCCCCCATGACGTCATATCCGCGAAGCCGTTTACGCCCGCATTACACATAGACCACAATACCTGCAGTCATAATGCAAACAAAAAACATAACGCTGACAGTGCATACATTATCAGAGTTGTGTTTTTTGTTTGCATTATGACTGCATCTATTGTGGTCTATGCAAACATGACTCCTCGTAAAAAAGGTGTCAGTTTTGTTGCCAGATAAAAGGGTAAAAAAACAATTATCAAGACATTTCATATTTACGATATAGTTTTTTTTGCATCTGAAGTTTGCGACCTGAATTCCTGACCGCAGGTAACAACGACGACAGGTAGCCTGTCCTGAACCATCTGCCCCCTTTACCAACCCGCACTGGCTAGCAGAGTCAAGACCCCCACCAACACCAACAGGCCGTGGGGAGGCCTTCGTCTAGCCTTGGATTGTCAAACGGCTGTATCGATATCGCTGATGACGTTTTCAGCAAAGATGTTGGTGGTGATAAATGGTAATAATGGTTGGTGGTGATGTTGGGTAGTGCGGAGTTGTGGAAGTGGCGGTGTGTGGTGGAGGCAATTGTGATGGTGGCAGTGGGGAATGATGGTGGGGTTGTGGTCGTGGGTGGTTGTTGATTTTTGTAGTGGTAGTGTGTTATAGTCGGGAGTTACAGTAGTGGATGTGGGTGGTTATGGAGGTGGTAGTGCGGGCTTATGGTGGTTGCAGCGGTGGTCGTGAGTGGTAGGAAGAGATTATAGTGGCGATGGTGGGTTGTCACAATTGTAATTATTCGCGATGGTTCTACACTGAATCGTAGGGTCACCACCTGTCTGTGTTCGGATGGCAGGAACTAATTTGTTTATTGCAGGAAACTGCACAGTGCTGAAACGCCGAGGTGGATTGGAATAGGGGCTCTAGGTGGCAACCCCGCCGTACCGTGGCCTCGCAGCCCTCTGCGTTGACCCCGGCGCTGGTGCTGAGGAGATGGGTGGCGCTGGGGGACACTGCACAGCTCGTCTGGATGTGGCACTTGGGGGGAAACAGCACCGACACCTTCGCCGTGCGGCTGTCCCACAGCCTATGGCAGCACCGCACAGCACCAAAGCAGCAATGAAACGCCACACCACAACACGACACTACAACACGACACCACAACACGACACTACAACATGACCGCCGTACAGACCACAAACACAATGAAACACAATGCACGACAACACTGTAACATTACAACACCACAAGGTGACACAACACCACAACACGACACTACAACATGACCGCCGTACAGACCACAAACACAATGAAACACAATGCACGACAACACCGTAACATTACAACACCACAAGGTGACACAACACCTCAACACGACAATGTAGTATTGTTGTGAGTGATTTGGTAGTTTGGTTGAAGTGGTGGGGGGCAGCTGTTGTGTTTTTTGGTGCGTGGTGGTATGACTAATGTCGTATTAGTGCGATTGATGTGACAGCGGTGTGAGTGATGGAGTGTTGGTGTGGTTATTGTGGTGTTGTTTGACACGGTGGTGGTATGATTGCTGTATTATTGATATGGTTGATGTAGATTTGAAGCTTTCGTGACTGCAAGGATTCATATTCTTAGGTTTTTTTCAGTAAAGTCACGTAGGTAAAAATTAAAAAATTTAATTAATGAAAGTAAAATAAAAAATCACGATGTTTCGGAGGCAACACAAGCTTCCGCCTTCAGGTGGAACCGTCACAGCACGATTTTACTTTTATGAATTTTTATTTTTATTTTTTACCTACGTGACTTTACCGAAAAAACCTAAAAATATGGTTGATGTAGTCGTGTTGTATGTTAAGTGGTAACGGTGTGATTGATGTGGCAGTGGCGTGGTGAAAGTGGTGGTGGTGGTGGTGTGGTCGTGGTGCTCCTCTGACCGCACAGTTTTATCCTCGGATGCCTGGGCCACCAGAGCGCTGCCAGGCACCCAGCACACGTCCGTCACCTGCGCAACCACCACAAGCAACCGCATCACCCAGAGTCACAGAGCGGAGGGCCAGCGACTCAGGGGGCCTGCGTCCATCCTTGCACTGAGCCACCGCCATCCCCGAGAACTTAGGCCTCGAATCCAGGCAGCCACACACGGTTAGTGGCGTGAGATGATGGTCTCGGCCCGGTCACGAATGAACACCTCGGCTAAGCATGTTCACTCAGGGCACCCTCACTGAGTCTCAACTCTCTTTTTCAGGAGGGTCCTGCCAAGTTTTCGCAGCAAAGGGGCGATGTTGCTGCTGTGTTTGTAATCCCAACCGAGAAATTTCCAGGTAAATTTTTCAGCATTGGGAAAGCTGGCCATTTCCAGTTACGTTGTATTTATTTTAGCTATGGGAGGTAATTGGAGAATCTTGAGGAGACCCATTGCATAACAGGGGTAGAACTACAAACTCCAAACAGAAAAGTGCTCAAGTCGGGAATCGAACCCAGGCTCTTCTTATTGTGAGGCAGGAGTGTTACGACTGTGCCACCCTGCCACCCAACCTCACTGTTCCCAGGCTCCTCTCGCACACTCTGTATCTGTGGCCTAAGTCTGGCCACAGTCGCATGCTGTGGACGAGGTGGACAATCACTCTCTGAGCAGACTGGATGGAGAAGTGAGAGCACTGGACACTGCAGACGATGACGCTGCCGCCCGGCTCAGCCGACGTGTGGCTTAAGAAGAATAGGGCAAAGTCACGTAGGTGTAAAAAATTTAATAAATTAAAAATGAAAACAACTAAAAGACACACTTAAGCGGTTGTGCTTTCGCTACGTTGTCCCCACCTGAAGACGAACGCTTGTGTTGCGCCCAAAAACGTCGTGATTTAATTTAGTTGTTTTAATTTTTTATTCATTTTATTTTTTACCTATGTGACTTTATCGAAAAAACCAAAGAGTATGATCCTTCAATTTCGATTTAAAGCTTTCGTGACTGCAGGGATTCATTTTCTTGGTTCTTTCGGTAAAGTCACGTAGAAGGGAAATAATAAAACAATCAAAATAAAACATAATAAGATAATTCTCAGTATGATCCTTGCAGTCACGAAAACTTCAAATCTAGAAAGAACAGGGCAGTGCTGCCCCGTCCGGCGTATGCCTCACACTAGCCCTGGAGTGACGCGGGGGGGTTGAGAGAGGCACGCGTGTGTGTGCATGTGTGTGTGCGTGCGTGGAGGAGTTGAGAGATGGAGAGGCGTTTGTGTGTGCGTGTGGAAGTGGAGCGTGTGTAAGTGGAGTGGGCGGCTGGGAGGAGTCACCAGGTTCCGAGGCAGGGACGCTCGCCGCACGCAGACGCCCGTGTCCACGTCCCAGAAGCAGAGCGCGTTGTCACGGGAACCCGTGCACAGGATACTGCCGTCTGCACACGCAACGACGCAACATGTCTCAGGGTACACGCTCTGCAGGCCACTGTCTAAACAATAATGGGCCACGTGCCGTATGCCTGGTCTCCCCGTTTCACGTCCTCGTGTGCCCACGTGCTGTTTCTCCGTTTTCCATGTCTCCACGTGCCGTGTTTCGATGTCTGTGTGTCTCCCTGTCTGTGTGTATCACTGTTATCCCCGCCCACCCACCCATCCCACCGTGCGCTACATGTCCCTGTGTCACCGTGGTTGAGGGAGAGTCCCGTGAGCACGAGCTCGTGGCCGGAGAAGGTGGCGACGGGGCCGTCGGCGGGGTGCGCACGGTGCCACATGCACGCGGTGCGGTCGCGAGACGCGCTGAACACGTGAGTGCCGCCTGGCACACACGCCACCTACACCACGTGACAGGCAGAGGATACGACGGGACGCTGGTACAGGTCGGTGTAGGTGTCAGACCCAGCAGCTGGGCAGCAATGTGGGGTCACGTGTTCTCTCACCTTGGTGACATCACGGGCGTGGCCGAGCAGTCGTGCGCACAGCTCCCCCCTCTCCCAATCAAAGAGCACCACAGTCTACAGCACAACAACAACAACAATCACAGAGCACCACGGTCTACAGCACAACAACAACAACAATCATACAGCACCACCGTCTACAGCACAACAACAACAATCACATTGCACCACGGTCTACAACACAACAACAACAACAATCACATTGCACCACGGTCTACAACACAACAACAACAATCACATTGCACCACGGTCTACGGCACAAGGTGTGTGTTGATAGGTGGCCCGCCAAGGGGATCTCTGAAAGTCCTTATCCAGCCCTTGGTAAGGAGAGAGTCCTTATCGGGACTGCATTAAGAGGCTTCCCTGTGCGTGTGCATTGTGAGAGTGGTGGGACAGCGGTTAGCGTGCTGCGCTTAGAACCTGGCGACCCGAGTTCGATTCCCACACCCAGTGAACACCAGTTGCACGTCTGAACCCGTCCTGGGCTTCCCCTAGGTCGACTCAGTCTCAAATGTGCAGTGTGTAAACATCGGCACTGGGGAGACAAAGGCGCCCATGTGCCGTGCCGGCCTTCATACGTGCTCGCTAACAGCACTTGCCCCAACAGTCTGTTAAGGCTACACGGGGGATCTTTGTCTTTGTGAGTGGCTTACGCAGTCCTTGCTGCCCGAGAGGCTGAGTCCAGGGCCGAGCAGCGCGAGAGAGGCGACAGCGTCACGGTGAGCGCGGGGAAAGTGCCGCACCGACGCTTCGCCCAGAGCGCATGCCGGAGACTCGACCCTGCACATACACGGCACGGTGACAACCGCACACGTACACACCGCTTCGACCACGGTGACCCTTCCCGTGAACTTCACTCATTGATTTCACCTACCATGTTGAGGACTCGATCCTCCAGAGTGTTTCGTCTCAGCCACCCTGTGCTCCGTCACCACACTGTAGGTCACAACGCTTCTCAGCGGCCAGTTGCCCAGGCGCTGAGCAGAGGTCGCAACCGGGTACCCGATACCCGTACCCTACCCGATACCCGGTACTCGTTTGCGACCGTGGTGCGGCCGGGTACGTGTACGGGTAGGCCGTGAGTCACTGGTGAGTCACCGTTTGTCACTCATTTCCCAACGTCTTGTCTCTTCTCACAATTCAAGTTCCTAGAATCAACCCACCCACGCCTGCAACATTGCTTCATCCCAGAGGTCGCAATCAGGTACCCGATACCCGTACCCTACCCGGCCGGGTACGGGTACCCGTTTGCGACCCTGGTGCGGCCGGGTACGGGTAAGGAATCAAAACCCGTTTGCGACCTCTGGTGCTGAGCGCTCACCTGTACTTGTGCGGGGGGCGGACGCTGGGCTTGCTCTGCAGCTTCCCCATCGCCACCTGTGGGGCACTCAGCCTCGGCAGGCGACGGGCGCCATTCAAACCTGCGGAGTGAATGGAGGCCTTGGGCTTAGGGCAGGGGTGGGGAACCTTTTTATCTGCCAAGGGCCATTTGGATATTTATAACATCATTCACGTGCCATACAAAATTATCAACTTAAAAATGAGACTGTTATATTTGGTCAAACATTTCATTAACTGACCCCTAATGTGATGGCTGGAACGGCTTCTCTTTGGCGAGGCGTGTGATGTTAGCTGGTGTTGATGATGTTGCTACTCGCAGCTGCTTTTCCAGGTTTTCTCCTAGATTTATTGAATTTCGAGTCCCGTCTGCGGTTGCCTTGGCAGGGCCACACTAAATGATTTTGCGGGCCTTGTACGGCCCGCGGGCCGGACGTTCCCCACCCCTGGCTTAGAGCGTCGCACACAGCGCTCCAGAGACGCTGCATGACTTCCAGATAACATTTAAACAGAGTGTGCGACACACGTAGAAATGTCACCGCACAGCTTGAGTCCACACTTATACACGCACTCTACTGTCAGATTGTTCAATGACATTCAAACTGCGGATGCTTTTAATTCTCAGAGCTGGAATTTTGCCAATTAAAAAAAAACGAATTTAATGTGACGGTGTTTTTTTGTTGTTCAGTAATTGGCTGAGACCAGGTCACCTCGATTAAAATTCTCATGATTAGGGTAACATTGTGTGTATGTGTGTGGGCAATAATTAAATGTGATTTATATACTGTGTGTTGTATCTAATTAAAGGTTATACATTCTAAATTTGAAGCTTTCGTGACTGCAAGGATTCATACTCTTAGGTTTTTTAGGTAAAGTCACGTAGGTAAAAATAAATAATAATACTAAAAAAAATAGAAGTAATAATAGAAATTACATTTTATTACTTATTTTTACCTACGTGACTTTACCGAAAAAACCTAAGAGTATAAAGGTTATACAGCCACCACAATGGTAAAGTACGAGAAGAAGAATTGTGAGCGAGGATCATGTCAAGCCACTGAGGTGGTGCTCATCTCTCGTTTACAGCCCTGGAAATTCCACATTCCGATGGCGTGAGTTTATCCACCACTTCATATTCTTAGGTCTTTTCGGTAAAGTCACGTAGGTAAAACATTAAAATTAATGAAAGTAAAATAAAATAAAAATCACGACGTTTCGGAGGCAACACAAGTCTCCGTCATCAGGTGGGACCGTCACAGCCAGATTTGCTGCATCAAGTGAGGCAATGATTCAAGATGTAATCCCTTAAAAGCAACTTGTATGTTGTTTCTACTTGCTTTTAAGGGATTACATCTTGAATCATTGCCTCACTTGATGCAGCAAATCTGGCTGTGACGGTCCCACCTGATGACGGAGACTTGTGTTGCCTCCGAAACGTCGCGATTTTTATTTTATTTTACTTTCATTCATTTTAATGTTTTTACCTACGTGACTTTACCGAAAAGACCTAAGAATATGAATCCTTGCAGTCACGAAAGCTTCAAATCTAGAATTATCCACCACTGTTGACTTCCCCACAAAAATAGTCCTAATTGTATCAGTCCCCGTGGGATGATCGATCTTCTCTTTGCGAGCCGCTCGCTTGACCACTGAGCTGCCACCTGGCCGGATCACGGCGGCGAATTATATTGAACCGCGGTGAGTGAGAATCGTGGCAGCCATGGTGATGAAGATGCACATTACAGCACACAGCTGCAGTTTGTTTCACTGCGGAGTTAACTCAATTATACCACGGGCGGTTTACGCGGGTTTCATATTCACCGTGCTCATTCGCACCTTTTACGGGCACACTGGTTATACGATCAGCTTCTCACTCTTCGAACATTGCATGTGACCTGGAACGCTAGAAACACATTCCTGCGGAGGGAGCTGGTAGGAACGTTGGGTTGCTCGGTCAATAGCCAGGGTCAACGGCGGCGTGGTGTATTCCGCAAATATGCCCGACTGTGAGGGCGGGCACAAGCCGGCGTGAGTAGGTTAAACGTTGAGTTTTATAAGGGCACCACGGGGTGACCAGCCCCTCCCCACCCAGCCCCACCCCTCCCACCCCACCCAGCCCCTCCCCACCCTCCCCACCCAGCCAATCCCCACCCAGCCTCTTCCCACCCAGCCCCACCCTCCCCACCCAGCCCCACCCTCCCCACCCAGCCCCTCCCCACCCTCTCCACCCAGCCCCTCCCCACCCTCCCCTCCCCACCCAGCCCCTCCCTCCCCACCCAGCCCCTCCCCACCCTCCCCTCCCCACCCAGCCCCTCCCCACCCAGCCCCTCCCCACCCTCCCCTCCCCACCCAGCCCCTCCCTCCCCACCCAGCCCCTCCCTGCACGACCGACGGACACAAGGACACAATAATCCCCTGTGGGCTGGTGGAACCAGTGGGTTCCTACCAGTATAAGAAAAGCAAGTATCCGAACAAACGCCGTCACCTAGGCACCAGCATTCACAAGCTGAATGTTGCCATCGTTGGAGCAGGTGCCAGAAGTCGATGCACCCCTTTCTTGTCGCATATGGACGGATGAAGAGCAACTTGCGTTTACGTTTCTGTGTTTGATCATTTATTATTACACGCTTTTATTTAACTCACTCTGTCTGTTGTCGTATCCTCAAATATTGTAACTAAATTTTAACCCACTTCCCAATGTGGTATCGACTGCAAACTTCGTATACTTATGTCATACTGATGACAATACTATATTCTATCATAAAAATATTTTAAACAATCTTTTTACATGCTTTCTATTAACTCACTCTGTTGTTGTTGTCGTATCCTGAAATCTTGTAACTCAATTTTAACCCACTTCCCAATGTTGTATCGACTGCAAACTTGGTATACTTATGTCATACTGATGACAATACTATATTCTATAATAAAAAATAAAGTATTTTTAAACATTCATTGTTATAGGTTATGTTTCCGCTTGGGTCTAATTGTCCACGCTCAACTAACGTTGGCTGTAAATCACCACGGTCCCTTACGTTACGGCAAGCTTCGGGCCCACTTCCTGGAGTCGTGGAGTTTTGCCATCACGAGTACGGTACATTTAATGAAAGCGTGTTTTTTTGGTTTTTTTTATATTACTTATCCAGGAAATAGCTTCAGTGAATATGCGGTAGATTGATTCTCCGCCTCCCCCTTAATTAAATGACATTGGAGTGGAGTTGGTGAACCACGCAGGAATACGACTCCCAAACCATCAGTGGTATTAAGAGTCACGATGATGATGACGATGATGATGTATGCGAGACACCCACCTGACAGGTAACGAGGTGGTGCCTGTAGCAGCTGCACAAGAAGCAGGTTTTTGACCAATCTGCCTGGAGTTTCAGCATCCTTCCCTTGTGTGCAGACGTTTACTCTGGGCACGCTAATTTTGACACAAACACAAACAATAAACTTAACCTCCCAAGCAGGCCTTTATTATGAACACGTTTTACTGACTCAATGAGCCACAGAGGTCGCAAACGGGTTTTGATTCATTACCCGTACCCGGCCGCACCAGGGTCGCAAACGGGTACCCGTACCCTACCCGTACCCGGCCGGGTACGGGTAGGGTACGGGTATCGGGTACCTGATTGCGACCTCTGGGATGAAGCCATGTTGCAGGCGCGGGTGGATTGATTCTAGGAACTTTAATTGTGAGAAGAGACAAGACGTTGGGAAATGAGTGACAAACCGTGACTCACCAGTGACTCACGGTCTACCCGTACCCGGCCGCACCAGGGTCGCAAACGGGTACCCGTACCCGGCCGGGTACAGGTAGCCGGATATCGGGTAGGGTACGGGTATCGGGTACCCGGTTGCGACCTCTGGTGAGCCATTAGAGTCTGCGTTTGGATTCAGCTAAAACCACTTAAACCGGTTATGGTTCAATTGGCTCTGAATGGTTTTAGAAAGGTTAGGTTTGTTGATTAACTAATTGTTAGAAACTTGTTTGAACCAATTCTAATTTGCATATTTGTAAAAAAAATATCTAAATAAATATCTTCCACCTAAGATACATTGCAGGCGACAACAAAAGGTTACAGAGGAGGTCTTGGCTTAAGAATTTTGCTACGTTTTAACTAATATGCAGTAATCACTGTTTGAATTGGTTCAAACATCCTTAAATCTAGTTCCAGTTTTAGGTTTGGTTCGACTGTCCGGACTAAACACATTCCTGCGGAGGGAGCTGGTAGGAACGTTGGGTTACTCGGTCAATGGCCAGGGTCAACGGCGGCGTGGTGTATTCCACAAATATGACCGACTGTGAGGGCGGACACAAGCCGGCGTGAGTAGGTTAAACGTTGAGTTTTATAAGGGCACCACGGGGTGACCAGCCCCTCCCCACCCAGCCCCACCCCTCCCACCCCACACCCTGCCCCACCTTCCCCACCCTCCCCTCCCCATCCAGCCCCTCGCCACCCAGCCCCTCCCCACCCTCCCCTCTCCACCCAGCCCCACCCCTCCCATTTTTGTATGCACGACGGACGGACACAATAATCCCCTGCGGGCTGGTGTAACCAGGAGGTTCCTACCAGTAACATGTATACTACAATGGATGGCTGTAGATACAGTATTTGCAATTCTTAATACAAAAAGATCCGACCAACCGCCTCGTCACGAAAACCAACAATATCATCAAGACTTCCTCTTGACTGATGAAGTAAGTCGGCTTGGGCAGCACACATCACATGGATGAAACTGGTGACCTCCGATTAGCGCGGTTGGCTACGTACGGTGCGAAAAAGAAGTTCAATATGCATACACACAGATTGGCAGCCAAAGGATAACAAAAAAACGTCCAAGAACATGACCACCATAGAGATGACATCAGCTCGTGTGATAACATCAACTCGTGCACAGGAGTGAGATGGACTGTGGCATCGCAAAAAGGACCATGAGGAATGGTGAGAAGGTTCGAGTGGGGAGGCCTCCTTCCAGCAGTGGAAACACAATTGTGCTTTATGAGTCTCCTTTTCATCTTCTTGGTTCTTTCGGTAGTCACGTAGAATGGAAATAATAAAATAATAAAAATAAAACATAATAAAATAATTCTCACGACGTTTCGACCACAACGCAAGCAGCCGTCCTCAGGTGGAGAACAGGTCTGTCTTCTCGACATAGTCACAGACCTGTTCTCCACCTGAGGACGGCTGCTTGCGTTGTGGTCGAAACGTCGTGAGAATTATTTTATTATGTTTTATTATTATTTCCATTCTACGTGACTTTACCGAAAGAACCAAGAAGATGAATCCCTGCAGTCACGAAAGCTTTAAATCGAAATTTCAGTCTCCTTTTGTTAAAAAATAAAAATGTTCCGACTAAAATTTAAAATGTTGCCAATGTAAGTATAATTTAATCATCATCAATGATGAAACACAGTGGATGATGATTCTCCTTCATGGATGACGATTAAATTGTACTTACGTTGCCAATATTTGCAATTTCAGTCATAAAGAGAATTGCATTCAACACTGACGGACCGTGACTCACCTTTACCAATGATAGAGTCAGAGAATCGTTAACAGCAGAAGAAGAAGACGCACTTTGGTAAATCCCCACAGAAATTACCGAGTGGCTACAGTGGATGTGGAGTCTTGGGTTCCGTGCGAACCATCTCGGCGGAGAAAGTACCGCCCGCAAGCCCCTCGTCTGTTCATCTGCCTACTGCTCTGCCTACTGCTCAAGCCGGATTGAGGTCAATCTCTCATTAGACCTCCCGCAACGCTAAAATAGCATCGTGAACCTCCTGTGTCTCTATGCCCCAGTAGACAACATATCTCACGGAGCCGATTCATATTTTCCATGACCAAACTCCCGAACCTGCTCTGTACATGTATTTGTGGAGATCTGTACGGTTTACATTGAGCTGTAGTATATTAGAACCCTTAGATAATGGTGGCAATCCATTCTTGAGCCAGCAACAACTCACAGCCCTTTGTCAATCCACTGCTGGATGAATGCCCCCCTACGTCGTGTCCACCGTGGGGGTTGTTATATCAGACTTCACCACACTGGCCAATGCGCACTGGTCTATGCATACTGGTAAACAGAGTCCAGGATTGGCTCGTATATCACTGCAATATTTTGCTGTCTTTTCTTGGATTTTCTGTTTGCACAAAATCACATAGTCACTTTAAGATGTTTTCTTGTTCATGTTTTTGTTTTTTGTTTGTTGCGGTTGCACCCGATTCAAGAGCCGAATGGCTCACAGGGCTACACCTAATACATGAACTTGAACTAGCCACTGATGTTAGCTGCGACCAGGAATTTAAATGGGCTCGCTGGTTCAGAGTCCAGTGCATTATCAACCACTGTGCCACCGCTCCACCGCCTGCAACAGTAGGAATATGTACAACTTAATTGTCAATCCATTGCTGAATGAGGCCCTCCCCATATCACACGCTAGTCAGTACCGGTTGGCAAAGTGGGGGTGGCTGGGGCTGGTTCAGACATATAGCAATGACCAGCCACTTACATTGGTGGTCGGGATCAATGAGCAGTGTGCTAACCACAGCGCCACCGCTCGTCGCAACTAAATGACAATACAATACAGTATTCTGATTCTGTACATTGTTGACTGTAATTCACTGGTACATGCAACGACCTTTATTGCAGTTGCATTTGCAAGAGTCTCATGACCCGCTTTGCAAAACGTATTTTGGTTCCCATAGTCACACGGGCCTTTATTACCTTATTGCATTGTCCACTTAATTGTGGCTACAAAGTGCTATACGACCGCACTCGTTGCCAATTGTTATACCCTGGCACAGGTTCAGTTACTACACTATATGGGGCCAATGAAGACGGCACTTTGTACGTGGTAATGAGTCGCACACCGCTTGACGATGGCAATGAGTCGTATTCACTGCCTGACGATGGCCGATGGTCGAGCTGGTAGCCACAGGAGGAGGGAAGCATGCCGGAGAGGATGTCCACCCGAGCTGGAGAGGGAGCGATGTAACAGCCATCTCGTGTGCACGTGGGTTGTTGTTGCATCGTTGGACTGAAACTTTCTATTCCTGCGTTCGGTAGCGGCAATATGGTCACGAGCTAAATGCCGATGTGGAGAGGTCTGCCAAGGCAGGAGGGGGAGGGCTCCAGGAGGGGGGGGGGGCTCCAGGAGGGGGGGGGAGCTCCAGGAGGGGGGGGCTTCAGGAGGGGGGGGGGCTCCAGGAGGGGGGGGGGGCTCCAGGCGGGGGGGGGGCTCCAGGAGGGGGGGGGCTCTAGGAGGGGGGGGGCTCCAGGAGGGGGGGGGGCTCCAGGAGGGGGGGGGGGGCTCCAGGAGGGGGGGGGGCTCCAGGAGGGGGGGGCTCCAGGAGGGGGGGGGGCTCCAGGGAGGGAGGGAGGGGGCTCCAGGGAGGGAGGGGGGGCTCCAGGGAGGGAGGGGGCTCCAGGGAGGGAAGGGGGGGGGCTCCAGGAGGGGGGGGGGCTCCAGGAAGGGGGAGGGGGCTCCAGGAGGGGGGGGCTCCAGGAGGGGGAGGGCTCCAGGAGGGGGGGCTACAGGGAGGGAGGGGGGGGCTCCAGGAGGGGGGGGGGCTCCAGGGAGGGAGGGAGGGGGCTCCAGGGAGGGAGGGGGGGCTCCAGGGAGGGAGAGGGCTCCAGGGAGGGAAGGGGGGGGCTCCAGGAGGGGGGGGGGGGCTCCAGGAAAGGGGAGGGGGCCCCCGGGAGGGGGAGGGCTTCATCCAGGAGGTGGACATCAGGTCCGTGCGTGGTTGATCATGATGAAGCGGTTTAACACGTAGGCTTACACACCGGTGTGCTGTACTAGTGACAAATTGGCCACGTTCTGTTTACGTGACAACCCTTACTAGTTGGCTGTGTAGGGTGGTGGAGGGTTTTAACGACACATTTATATATTTACGCGATCTAACTCAACAAACCTCTCTATTATCATGATGAAGCGGTGAGATGATCATCGTGTGGCGCAGTGTCTGTGGGTCCAACCCCAGACGCGACACCCAAGCATCCAAAGTGGTGTTTGTTGGTGATGCTGGATGAACTAAATACCAGATCCAAAAAAAAATTAACCCGTAAAAACAACGTTTTTCACTATAAATCCTTTATATGCGTGGCGGCTAGAGTCCTCTCGTCCTCTGGCTTGAGATGGCTGCCACCTATGGGTCAGATGATTGCATTGCACCATTAAGCAATTAGTAATTAAAATAATTAATTTTTTCCTAAAAAGTGTAAAGTTATGGAAAAAAATTTTCACGAAAATGAATTGTCACGCACAACGAGTCTGTGTGCAAAATGTCAGCTCGATTGAATCACGGGAAGTGGGTTAAACAATGACCGAAAGATTTGCACGGTCGTAAGCGCGCAAGCAAGCAAGCAAGTGAACTTAATATAATGGATTTAAAAACAGCAGCTCCTATCTTTCGTCTACACACACGTAGGCTGTGTCCGATACGAGTTTTAAGCTCGTGTTAATATATTTGCCATGCTTTAATATTACATTCAACCACGTCATCTTATATATTTACAAAACTACTGTGGAAAGTATAAAACCCTATGGCGTCACTACACGCAACCTCACACGGATATCGCGTTCGATTTAAATTTCATTTGACCATAAAGAATGCGGCGATAATGCGTTGCCAGTGGTGCACAAGCAAACAAACATCAACTCGACACATTCACCACTCTCCATTACTGCCCTGCCATAAAGATGAACAATATCGAGTGGGTAACGTTTCGGGCAAAGGCCCTTCTCTATGAAAAGTCTCAATTCCGTTCTGCTGAGGGCTATTGCCCGAAACGTCGCCTATTACATATATTTTCATCTTTACGAGCAGTGATATGAACGAACGTGTCGAGGTTTTGTTAATCTAACTTTAGTTGACTACGGACGCGACGAGAGGAGGGAGCAACTTGCCTGGGCTCCCGGGGGGCTCCACGCACCGAGCCGGGCAGCGCGTCCAGACCAGCCCGAGGCTGCACGGGGAGGCCCTAGGCCGCGATCGCCTTCATTCGAAACGAGGACGACGGCGGCCCGAAGCGGACGACGAAGCAGAGGCGCGAGGTGCTGACGAGGAAGAGGAGGGGTGTGAGGAGGAGGTGGTGTGAGGAGGCGGACGAGGAGGATGTTGGACGACGATGAGGGGAACGAAAAGCGGGGACCGCGAGGGGAAGCGATGGGCGCTGCCGTTACCGTGGCAACCGTTAGCATGACAACCGTTACCGTGGCAACCTCACGCGGCTTCAGCTGATGTGAGGCCGTGGGTTGTTTGCATACAAAACAAATTCAAGTTCATTTATTAGGCGTAGCCCCTGTGAGCCATTCGGCTCTTGAATCGGGTGCAACCGCAACAAACAAAAACACGAACAAGAAAACATTCTGCGGTACTCTATGTATTAAGGCGTTATAGGTCGATTAATAATTGTTTGCGAGTGGGAGGAAAACGGAGCACCTGAACAAAAATAAGGCACGAGATGGGTCAAGGGGCCGTCCATAAATGACGTCACGCGATTTTGGACGATTTTTTACCCCCCCCCCCTCGTCACACGGCGTCACAAAAAGTTAGACCCCCCCTCAAATATGACGTCACAAAGCTCTGCCCCCCCCTCCCCAAGAAATAAAACATGTTTCAAATCGCTTTAAACTATTGTCATTGTAGTGCGTATTTAATGTGCCGCTGCAGGAGAAAACATTTATTAAAAAGTCTATTTAATTAAGTAGAACGTGTTGTCTATATTTATTTAAAGTTGCGCATTTTGACGTGACGTCACATTCCCCCCCCTCGTCACAAATGTCTGACCCCCCACTCCTAGGTGCGTGACGTCATTTATGGCCGGCCCCCAAGGGACGCGACATCCCTTCGAGACAGACGGTAGAAGGCGGGTGGAGTCGACATTTGTGCTCTAGCGCCTCCTCCTGGCGAGCCAGGGAGCAAAACCTCGGTGCCCACGTGGAAGGGAATTCTCGCAAAAGTTGTGCGGTCATCCACCAACCCTCGCTACCTCTGCAGTGCCGGATTACCGGCGTGCATAGCCCCCGGATGAGCGACACATTTGTCAATAATGCTGTGGCCTTAAAAGGAAAATAAATATGTTACAGGCAACGTTTCGGGACATTACCCTTCTTCATAGCACAACAAACATGACTCCTTGTAAAAAAGGTGTCAGTTTTGTTGCCAGATAGAAGGGTAAAAAAACCCAATTATCTTATTTTTTTACTGGCAAATGAGGTTCCAATGGTGTAAATGCTTACCCCGAGCTCTCATACTCTGATGGTGCGTTGTCCTTGAGTTGTGCGCCTTTTGGCGTCATCTGGTCCAACCCATGTGAGACTAGGCTCTAAGGAAAGCTGTCTCGGGTGTGGACCAATCAACTTCAAGGACAGTGCACATTATCAGAGTTATGTTTTTTATGTGCATTATGACTGCAGGTATTGTGGTCTATGCAAACATGACTCCTTGTAAAAAAGGTGTCAGTTTTGTTGCCAGATAGAAGGGTAAAAAAAACAATTATCATAATTGTAAATGTTGATTTAAAACTTTCGTGACTGCAGGAATTCATATTCTATGGTTCTTTCGGTAACGTCACATTAGATAGATAGATAGAAAAATAATAACACGTCTCCTGATGACGATTGCTTGTGTTGCGATCGAAACGTCGTGATATTTTTATTATTTTGTATTCACTTTATTTTCATTTTTTTTTATTTAATAGGACATAATTGTCATTTAAATTGTTAATAAAGGGAAGTTTGGCATCAATATGACACGTCATGACTAACGAAGTGGTAGCCAAATAATGGAACGAGTCTAAGAAAGCACCCACCAAAACCTCCACCAGCCAGCAGGATATGTATATGATGGCTTATGTGTGTACGTACTGTATGTAGAACTTCTTTCGCACCGTACATGGCCAACAGGGATATAATCGGAGGTCACCTGGCAACCTCGCAATGTCTCACAGTTCCCTCTGCAAGCAGTAAATCATTAACACCCATCACGAGCAACCCTTCTATGGGCCATGTTTGGTTTCAGTTTTCAGTTTCATTTATTAGGTACAGCCCTGTGAGCCATTCGGCTCTTGAATCGGGTGCAACCGCAACAAACAAAAACAAAAACATGAACAAGAAAACATCTTCAAGTGACTACGCGCAAACAGAAAAATCCAGGAAAAAACTGCAAAGTCTTCCAGAAAAAAAGCACCGTACACCAACGCTGTGTGCAAGAATCCCAGTGGGATGCAAGTCAAACAACAACAACAACAACCACAAGACAACTTAGATTAAAGCCATTATTCTACCTCCGTACTACAACAAACAAACATGGCCAAACCAAAAAAAACGTTTTCGAAATCACCAAAATAAAGCCATAAAAGCAATGTAACAGTGATCATAGGAACTGTGACCGAAATTTCACAATAAACGACATTAACAACATGTACCACCAAAACCCTGCAGCCATAGCTGACTGCATGAGTCACTCCACAACAACAGAAGCATCAGTAGGATTATCAACAATTTTCAATGCTATGTTTATTGATACATTTTGACTATATCAAGATGTAATCATATCCAAAGTTGCTGATGCAAGCATTGTGACCTTGTTACAACAACGTTGTGATCGTGGCAGTCTACTGCAGTATATTTAAGAAGGATTTCACACTGGGAGATTTGGTCAATCGCCGATTGTTTTCCTCCAGTCCTGGGGCAGCTTCCCCCAATCCCACAGCAGATGTAATCACCGTGTGCCCACGACTCCATCACGTTCTGACTTCGCTTCTTTCGACATCGTATTGCAAAGTTTGTGCGGGGACGCGGTCAGAATTGAGGGAGGTCACGCAAAGGTCAATGAGATTTGTCGCCGCAACGTGGCGTTGACGTTTCCCGCGAATACTAGACACTTTCCCTGCACGGTATCCACGACGCAGCCTCTACCCCTCCCCCTTACTTCCAGACCCCGCCCCTCACCGCCAGAGCCCTCCCCTCACCCCCCAGACCCCACCCCTCGCCCCCCAGACCCCACCCCAGACCACGCCCCTCTCCCTCCAGACCCCACCCTCACCCCCATACCCCGCCCCTCACCCCCAGACCCCGCTCCTCACCCCCAGACCCCGCCTCTCATCCCCAGACCACGCCTCTCACCCCCAGACCCCGCCCCTCACTTCAGACCCCGCCCCTCACCCCCAGACCCCGCCCCTCACCCCGGCCCCGCCCTTTACCCTCAGCCCCGCCCCTCAGTCGGAGTCTCCCCGCTCAGGTAGGAGGCGCGGCCCTGGTCGCTGTGGTGGCGGTTATTATTGTTGTTGTTGTGGTGGTTGTTGTTGTTGTTGTGATGGAGGTTGTTGTGGTGATGTGGTTGTGATGAGTGTCGCGCTGCGTGAGTCGTCGCCGCTGGAGCGAGTCGCGACGTTGAGACTCGGGGAGCCGCTGCTCAAGCCTCCGCCGCTGGGCCCCGGCGCTAGGCCGAGGCTTCTCCTAATTCCCCGCAAATTGAATAATAAAAATGTAATACTCGACCAGGTTAACACACGCGGTGCGAAACCAACCTCCACGCGTAGACGCACACACTCAAGTTGTTGCGCGTTATATAATTTAGCAAATTAACAAAGGCGAGCTGCCATAGTCTCAGCGAGGTGCGGTATAACGGGTTGGTTAAAAGTCGCGTTACCAAGGTTACCTTTAACAAGCTTAACCTTTAACAAGCGTTACCATGGTCTAGATAAAGCTCGCTCGTGTTACGGGGGGGGGGGGGGTTGACTTGGTGATGAAAGTAACATAAACTGACTAATGGGGGGTTAACGTTAACTAGTGGCGTACCGGTAACCTGGTTATAGCATTAACTCGTGTTGCCGTGGTAACGTGAAATAGTGTTATGGTGACTGGGTTAGTGGTGGCAGTGCTGACGTGCTGATGGAGGTAACGTCCATTCCTACGGCGGGAATGGAGGTTAACTTAACTCGTGTTAGCATGATAACCTGGTTAACCTTAGCCGGTGTTAATGGTTAGAGGTATTAACTGGGTTAGTGTTAGCTGGTAGTGACGGTGCTGATGGAGGTAACGACCACTGCTGATGACATTGCTGATGCGGGTAACAGGTGCTTCGCTGGTAACGAGGTTAAGGTTACTATTGTAAACAGGGTAATTATCCATAATGCAGGTTTTTTTGGGGGGTAATGATAACGCGTGTTACCGTTAGAATTGAGGCAACGTCAATTAGTGTTACTGTGATAAACATTGCCGGTGTTGAAGTAAGTTAAGAACTGACGTTAGAATGGTAAGAGTTAATTATTTGTGTCATCGTAACTTCTAGAATGGTAACTCATGTTACTCGATTACTGTGGCAGTGGTGTTAACATAACGTTTTCGACTGTTATATACCATTGATAGCTAGTAATACTCATTATGTATCGACATTAATTCGCGCGGTTGTTACTATTCAAAGGTACAACAGAGAGAAGCAGCATGTCATTTCGTGTCGCAGTAGTCATTGTGTTAATGTTCATTCGTGTGGCGACAACTCCATTTCGAATGACACGAATGCACTTTTGCACTTTAAGTGTTAATGTCGTCTAACTTTGCAATAAGTAAAAAACCGCAGTAACTTTTTTTTTAATTCCGATAACATCAACTGTTGATGTTAAATAGTGTTATCTCAACTTAATATAACACGCCTTATCAATGCGATCATACGTGAATCGAGACGGGTCTGTCTTGCTACTTAATAATAAATCGTGTCACTTTATCAGCCTTTGGGCCATTTAGAGTGGCAGCCAAAAAAAGGGAACGCCCAATAGAACTTCGATTGTGGAGATGGAATCAAATAAATCCTCTTGTGGCAGAAACAATATGGATTCTTTTTTCTCCCGATGCGAGAGAAAAATAGATTATGAGAGGGTGGCCTTCATTCAGCAGTGGATTGATCGTGCCTGATGATGTGGACAAATGTTTTCCAGAAGAATCTCTCAGAATGAGGCCTCTTTTTTTCTCAAATGTGTTCTCCCACGCCTCCGTAGCGTTGTAAGCGAAATGTGTGCGCGTTATGAATGTTATAATTGTTGAATGAAGGCGGTTAACCCTGGGCTGGTTTCCAGTCCCGTCAGCAGTGCAATAACCTTTTAAATGCTGCTGGGTGTCCCGATATTGACAGCTAATTTCTGTACATGTTTATAATTTAGCTTAGCTGTGCAATCGTGTGGGGGGGCCCCACTGTTGCTTGTGCTTTCACAAACCTGCAATATCTGGCAACGCGGCTGAATTTAGTTAACAGTATTAGTTTCGGGATGCATCGATTCATATGCTGTAGATTCTGAGATGTTTGATACGTTCGATGTGAATCACTTTTAAAAACCATCAATTGTCACGTCGTTCAGTAACCCAAGCAGCACCAACTGGACACTGCATTCACCACAGTGTTAATTAAACAAGACTCACGTTGTAAAATCGAATTTGCGACGCTGAATTCATCGAATCGCCCCTAGTTAGCAGACTTGGCTGTTAAGATTCAGAAACATTTAAACCAGTCCAGTTTGCCTCCATGAAACAACTAAAAACATTGGTACAAAAGGCTCGTACACTGGTGGACTTAAATACCAAATTATTTTGCCAAAAGGGTCCCTCTTTGTGGCAAAACCGCTACTTTTCATTTGTCACGTTGCCAACTATTCACCACCATGTTACTTAACATAACTTGATAGCTTATCCGTGTCTTTGTTACGTCACACGAGTTGGAGTTTCTCCTCCTCCTCGGTATCCGTATCTCCTGCTACACTTGACACGGTCTCAAACGAGACGCACTCAACACCACATCGCTGTGGTCATCAAATCATTCGCCGTTCGTAAAGACTCCGGTTCAGCGCTGGACTAACCTCTTATCTGAACAATCAAATACTCTACCGATTATTGGCTTCATGAATCTACTCAATACCAGAAGCGACTGTAGTTTTAGTAAAAGTAACTTCTATTCCCACATGTGCTGATGGGCTGAGCTAGGTGACGTCACCTCGCGTCACTCTGGGCTTGGTTTTTGTGGAGCGTTTCCTGTCTCTGGGAGGGAGGATGTGGGGGTGGCCACCATTTGAGAAAGGGTCTGAGTGGTCACATAACAGAAAGTAGTTACTGTAATTATAAAGTTTTGATCGACTATTCGTCGCAACGCTCCTCTCCAGGTTTGGGTTTACTCCTGGACTCTGGCATGAAGCTGCCCAAAGAGTGTGTGATGCATCTAATCTCGCCTCAAGCCTGAGCTCTCGTTCCCAAACTCCCTCCACTTACACAACACTGCCACCCCCCCCACATCCGCCACTTCCTCATCCTCTCTGCAGCTGAGGCTCTTTCCTTGCCTTGTCACATCTCTGCTCGAGTACTGTCCTGACTATGGCTCCAAATTATGCAGAATGCAGCAGCCATATTCCTCACTTCCCATGTCGCTTTGTGCCCTTCTGATCCCTCCACTGACTCCAAATCGAGGTATCGATTACAACATCGCCCTCACTGACTGGAGGACTAGTCTCCTCCTGCATTTTCCTTTTACACAACTCTGCTGCTCCCAATGCCCTCCATTGCAGTATCCGAGGCTTTCCGAATGACACCGCCAGTTAAACTTAGCTCATTGGGAGGTAGCTTCTGTTTTCTTGCCCCTTCTGGATTTAATTTCGCCATATGTTCAAGGCAAAGCCAAGCCTCTGCTAAAATTATAAGAGGGTCTCATTCATCGCCGTTGACAACCCCTCGGTAGTGATGGAAATTCAACGTTTCCACGATCAGGACAGCATATGTTGCAATGTTAATTATCGTCAGCAATTATCTACCCACTGCTGGATGCCTCCCCACGTCATCACCGTCCCTCATAATCCCGCGATGTCATTCCATCTAAACGCCTCCCATTACATCGCCACACTCATCCCTTGGCTACCACCCATTCTTGCAATATGTCCTGCCCAAGTGCAATTTCAAAAAATTCAATCTGACGTTTCTTCTCAGTGTTTGTTCCCTGATCCACGTGTTCCTCTCGCTGTCTCTCTGTATTTTCCAGCATGTACCTCTGCATACTCCTTGCCATGCATTTCAGCTTTTGTCTAATTTTAGTTGTCAGCGTTAATGTTCCGATCCGTCTGTCATAGCTCGAAATATACACTGATTATTTATTGTTAACATTGTTAAGCTGTTTTTCATTTGTTTCCACCATGAGCAGCCCAACCTGCTCTCATCTACACATCTATTGAATCATTTTGATGTTGGTTCACCGAGTAATTGCCACAAGTTTACATATTCTGCTTTGCGTCCAGTTCTGCCCAACAGTTTTTTATTTGCATATTTATTTATTTGCTTGCAAACTTGTGGCTTTTGTGAAGTTCCTCATTAATTTCCTGTAGATAATTTTTATATGGCTGTCCACAAATGTGAAATGGCTAGTTGTTTCCTCCTCTAAATGTTTATACGTTCCTATCTACATTTTGAAAGATATTTCGGTACCACATTTTCATGTTTATTTTTCTTAACCAGTAGAGACCTCATGAGACCAGGATGAGAGTCTCGTTTGTAGCAGTGACCCGTAGCTCACAGGGAGTTGCGACTTTGTGCCGAATATGTGGTGGCGCTTCATTCGCTCGTACTGAGATCATTGTGGGGTTTAGTGGCGGGTTGACCAGCCGGGTCCTAGCAACGTCTAATCCAGATGCCTTTGCCTGATACTTTTCTACCTTGCAAAGGCTGCCTTGATCTCGTCTGTTTCACCCGGGGCTCACAGAGAAAGTGACTCGGGGCATTCGGCCATCTCTTATGCCCCCCCCCCCAAGGTCTTCAAGATCTGCCGATGGTGCCGTTTTACATGTACCTCAATCTTGGTTGCAATTTTGGGGTCATCGGGTATTTACTGTGGGGGCTGCCACGTTGTGGAACTCCCAACCGTTGGACATCTGGCTCTCGGACAGTGTTGATGTCTCTTTAAGTCCCGATATATATTTTTAAACCGTTGCTTTGTTCCTCTTCGCTTCTGATTTTGCCGCCCAGTTTCTACGGCATCATTTTTTTGTGTTTTTTTATGCACGGCGCCTTGAGACATTGTGAATGGTGCCCCTAATAAGTGGAAATTATTATTATTGTCACTCGGCAGCGTTGTCTCTTCTCGCTACGTGGACGTCTGTGAAAAAGAGCTTTATTGCTCATCGGATTCCTCCTGTATAAATAAATATGGGGACTCCTCTACTTGCTAACATTCGACTTAAGAACTTTCAGAGGTATGAACAAACCTCTCCGTATGTCCAGATGCCTGTTCCGATCGAGGGTTTGTAAGTTAAACCACCGCGCAATAGATGGCGGTGGTGGCATCTACATCTGCAGAACACGAAGAACCAGTGGCATCTACAGGAGATGATACAACTTTTTAAAGGCGTTCCCCGTGTTTAGTGTACACGCCGTACAACACCTTCTGGTCACGCTCGGGAACGCGTCTCATGGTGTGGATTAACAAACGTTACACATCTTTGTCGCTGCTGGATATTACATTAATACCTTGGACCCTGGCAGGGAGACATTGTATTGTCACTACTGATGATGAACCATCCTCATAAGAGCAGATAACCTCTTAAAGGTGCAATCATCACCTTTACAATTTATTTCAGCATAATGAGTTATATCAGTCCATTCGTTTTAGGGTTTAAAATAAATACATTCGAAATATTCCATGGTGGTTTGTGCGTTCAAGTGTATGCATCGGTCACGATTGCAAAGGCTGAACCAATGAGGCCATTGCCTCTGCTGAGGAAGTGAGTTTGCGTTGTGTTTGGTTCTAAACGCAACGAGCAGTGGCGTAGAAAGAGCTATCTACAACTCGAGGTGGAGCTCGGGGTCAGGCGCTGGTGAGGCATCTTCCTCCTAGATTTGAAGCTTTCGTGACTGCAAGGATTCATATTCTTAGGTTTTTTTCGGTAAAGTCACGTAGGTAAAAATTTCAAATTAATAAAAGTAAAATTAAAAATAAAATAAAAATCACGACGTTTCGGAGGCAACACAAGCTTCCGTCTTCAGGTGGAACCGTCACAGCACGATAGCTGTATCAAGTGAGAGAAATTCCAAGAAAACAGTCCTTGTATATATACTGGTTGAGGGTGGGAGGAGCCAAGGTAGGCTTCAGCCGCACCGAACCTCACAATAATAATATCCAGGGCCTACCTTGGCTCCTCCCACCCTCAACCAGTATATATACAAGGACTGTTTTCTTGGAATTTCTCTCACTTGATACAGCAATCGTGCTGTGACGGTTCCACCTGAAGACGGAAGCTTGTGTTGCCTCCGAAACGTCGTGATTTTTATTTTATTTTTTATTAAACTTTTATTAATTTTAATTTTTTACCTATGTGACTTTACCGAAAAAACCTAAGAATAGGCATCTTCCTCTTTGCTCCTGGAGAACCCAGCAGCATCACAACAACAATTCCACTTCTAAAGGGTGAATTGCCACCGTTAGTGTGAGCGCAAGTGTGTGTGTGTGCGCGTGTGTACATGTGTTCGATTGCAAGTCTTAGTAAATGGCAAGTGGTATCTGAGGCTGTCTTGGCCCTCCTAGGTTGTCTCAGGCCCTAATGGGTACCTAGTGTAGTTTGTGAACAGCAGCATTTGGGAGGCAACGGCACCTCTGTATGGTGCACTACACCACCGCCTCGTGTGCCGTGCTAACCTTAATAGGTGCACTATTAAGGTGAGCACGTTGGGCTACGTACGGTGCAAAAGAAGTTCTACATACCTCTACACTCGTGTCACACGAGAAGTTATTTTGCTTTGTATGATGTCAGCCATGGCTAACATCATTGGGAAATATCTGATCTTGGTCTGGACCTCCCCAAGAGTGACTCGGCCATAAATGAGTCCCTCATGTGTGTAATCAATACCAGCACTGGGATACAAATTTGGATGGTTGAAGGCCACACCGCTGACGGCCGAACCTCCCCAGAGTGTGTTGTGCCGGCCTTAATGGGTGCTCGCTAACAGCACTCTTGCCCCGACAAGTCGGTGTGGGCTATTTGTGGAACTTTGTCTTTGTGTGCTTGTTTACACGGCGCGCGCTCACGGGTGTGTGCCACAGCAATGGCCGCAATCCGCAAGAAGCTGGTGATCGTGGGTGACGGCGCGTGCGGAAAGACGTGTCTGCTGATCGTGTTCAGCAAGGACCAGTTCCCCGAGGTGTACGTGCCCACCGTGTTCGAGAACTATGTCGCCGACATTGAGGTGGACGGCAAGCAGGTGAGGCTACCGTGCGTTCATCCGTGTGCATCTGTGTGTGTGTGTCTCGCTGTGTCTATGCGTCCATGTGTGTGTCTGTGTCCCATCGGTGAGCTGCGGCAGGCGAGGCCGCATTGGCTGAATCATATAGCCCACATTCCCAGCGACTACATGTCCAAGCAGCTTCTGTTTGGCCGGATAGAGGGGCTAAACGGGCACAGCATGGGTTGGAGAAGAGATTTGCTGACGCAGTACGGGAGGAGGATGTGGAGCGGAGTGCACTTGTCGGTGACGTACCAGCAGTGTCAAGATAGGCCTCGGTGAAAGACGCTGCTACTGGGCAGTTAGATGCAGTTGCCCTCCAGCAACAGCGGAGGGCAGAGGAGCGATGCTCGCAACAATGAGCGGAGTGCCGGGCGGCTAAAACACACAATGTTGTCACAGTAGGGATCGCGGGTGGTGCATTTGCCAATAATCTGTCAACTGAGTCTCGAAGGTTCGCTGAAACTCCTTTCAGCGAACCTTCGACACTTCACGTGGCCTATAAGTGCACCAAACCTGGCACAAGTGTCGTGGTGACATCACCGCCACTTAGAGGCAAATGGCGGTTGTCGGTGTTGACTCTGTGTGTGTGTATGTCGGGGAACGATAGTGTAGTGGTTCACGCACTAATTCTCGTGCAGGATCAATAACGAATATTTTAACTGGTCCTAGGCCTCCTCCCTTAGGTTGTCTTAAATGAGTACCTGGTGCGGTGTGTTGACATGACCATTGGGGGGACAATGGTGACTCAGCGTGGTACTGGTCACACCACTTCCTCTTGGGCGTTGCCGGCCTTGGTAGGTGCTCGCTCGAACAGGACTTTCCCCAACAGTCTGTTAAGGCCGTAGGGGGATCTTTGTTTTGATCTCTGTATGTAGCTGCGTGCACATGCCCCTGTTTGGCGCTTGTGTGTGTGTGTGCTTGAGAGAAGAGAGGTTAGATCCGCCATGGAGCATTTCCACAGGCTGTCGGGTGCAAGTGCTGTTAGAGGCAGAGCCCACTAGGGGGAGGAGTGGAGCAGTGGTCTTGTGGTTAGCGCACTGCGCTACTCGTAAAATAATATGACCATTAGCATGTTACATTATTTATTAGTAATAATAAATAATGTGACCTCATCAGCATCTCTGCCAATGGGATGAGCGCTGCCCAGTTTGGCTCCCACCACGGCTGGGCGTCCCGGCCAACGGTGTCACGAGGGCCGCAGTTGCACTGCATTGTGGGAAACCATCAGCAGACCTCGGGTGTCCAGAGACTGTTGCACAACAGCGCAATGTGTGTCGTGTGTCGTGAGCACTGGCGAGGTCTGGGGGTATCATCGGCATTGACCTTTGAATCTCATAGCAAGAGGTATAGGATTCGTGGCTGGCTGCCTGCATACAGCCCTTAGTGATCCATAATACAGGATTTTTTGTGTTAGATCACGTAAATATATTAATGTGTCGTTAAACCCACCACCACCCAACACAGGCTGTAAATATATAAATGTGTCGTTAAACCCGTCACCACCCGACACTGCCTGTGTCGTTCAACCAGCGATCTAATCCTAAAAAACCTGTATTAGGGATGATATTGGTCTCGAAAGCCTACGTGTTAAAGTCCTCGGTGAGTCTCAAGGCTCTCTCACAGGAGGGTCCTGTTTGGCATGTTTGACCAAATCGTTTTCGAGGGGAAACCAGAGTACCTGGAGAAAACCCACATGTATGACCAGAGAACATGAACACAACTAGTATAATACATGTGGGGTAACAAACTAATTCTTGTGCTGCTGGTCAATTCCAAGTCCTGTAGGTTGGGTGGTTCTTCCAAATTATCCTTGTGTGATCCACCCACCCATCCCCAAAGCCCTGCCTACAGGCGCGTAACACCTCAACTGCTATGTGGTACGGAATGGGTTAGTGTTGACGCCGCATGGTAAAGTCTGATAATGCTTCTGCTTTGATTTGAAGCTTTCATGACTACAGGAATCCATACTCTTTGGTTCTTTCGGTAAAGTTACGTAGGTAGAAATACAATAAAAACAAATTACGACGTTTCGATCGCAACACAAGCAGGTGATGAAGATTGCTTGTGTTGTGATGGAAACGTCGTGATTTGTTTTATTTTGTTTCTACCTACGTGACTTTACCGAAAGAACAAAAGAGTAATGCTTCTGCTGTTTATGATAGGAATAATGATGCTGCTGCTGGTGATGATAGTAATGATGATGATGCTGATCGTAATGTTGGCTCCTCCGTGGTGAACCAGGTGGAGCTGGCCCTGTGGGACACGGCTGGCCAGGAGGACTACGATCGCCTTCGACCCCTCTCCTATCCCGACACCGACGTCATCCTCATGTGCTTCTCCATAGACAGCCCGGACAGCCTCGGTTCGTACGCCCCTTCCCCTCAGCACTTCTCCTGCTCAGATTCTCACATGCGCGGCGACGTGGCCAAGCGGCAGAGGTCGCAAACGGGTTTTGATTCTTTACCCGTACCCGGCCGCACCAGGGTCGCAAACGGGTACCCGATACCCGGTTACCCGTACCCGGCCGGGTATCGGGTAGGGTACGGGTATCGGGTACCTGATTGCGACCTCTGGGATGAAGCCATGTTGCAGGCGCGGGTGGGTTGATTCTAGGAACTTGAATTGTGAGAAGAGACAAGACGTTGGGAAATGAGTGAAAAACGGTGACTCACCAGTGACTCACGGCCTACCCGTACCCGGCCGCACCAGGGTCGCAAACGAGTACCATACTCAGCCGGGTAGCCAGGTATCAGGTAGGGTACCGGTATCAGGTAGGGTAGCCGGGTATCGGGTACCCGGTTGCGACCTCTGCCAAGCAGCAGCGCGTCAGCCGCTTGTTGCGTTGGTTCACGGTTTGAATCCAGCGGCCGCCCCGGTGATTATTTTCGGCTGTGTTAACCGCAGAAGACTGCGCGCCGTTTGCTTCACGGTCGACGGTAAATATCCTGCGTCTGGTTCCCGGCAGGATGCCCGTTGTGCGCTGGCGTGGTCGTCCAAATTTTCCAAATAAAAAAAAAATCCCCCAAATTACTCGATTGGAATTACGACAGACTGAATGCCGCTTACAGCTCCAGTGCCGAGTCTCCTCCGCAGACTGCAAGAGACGACCGCCACTCGTGCCTTTTTAAAATGTTTTGACATGGCAAGCGCCCAGTTACGGCTTTCCTTTCTTTTCCCTTTTGCTGCCCTCCGCTGGAACAAACTTCCACTGCACATGAAACCTTGACTCTCCCACTTCCCATCCTCCCTTAAACCCATCTCTTCTCTCCTAGGCCATCATCCTGCTACTGCTAGTCCCAGCCCCCCAGCTACGACCAGGCCAACTCCAACCCCTATCACTACCTCTACCATCACTACCCCTATAACTACCTCTACCATCACTACCCCAACCCCCATCACTACCTCTACCATCACTACCCCAACCCCTATCACTACCTCTACCATCACTACCCCAACCCCTATCACTACCTCTACCATCACTACCCCAACCCCCATCACTACCTCTACCATCACTACCCCAACCCCTATCACTACCTCTACCATCACTACCCCAACCCCTATCACTACCTCTACCATCACTACCCCAACCCCTATCACTACCTCTACCATCACTACCCCAACCCCTATCACTACCTCTACCATCACTACCCCAACCCCTATCACTACCTCTACCATCACTACCCCAACCCCTATCACTACTTCTACCATCACTACCCCAACCCCTATCACTGCCAAAATCACTATCACTACCCGCACCCCTCCTTAATCACTGCCACCTGTTCTCCTGTCACCATAACTACACCACCACGTTGAATAACCAACTCTTTCTTTCAGCGACTATAATCTTACGTACAATGTTATAATTGTTGTAAAGTTCATTGGAATAAGGCGCTATAAACATCCATGTAAGATAAGTCTGGGCCCCGCTCGGAACCCGGCGTAGCTCCGCAGGCCTAACGTTACCGTGCGTGCCGTCGCTCAGAGAACATCCCCGAGAAGTGGACGCCGGAGGTGAAGCACTTCTGCCCCAACGTCCCCATCATCCTCGTGGGGAACAAACGGGACCTGAGGCACGACGACGCCACGCGCCGCGAGCTCGCCAAGATGAAGCAGGTGAGGAAGGCGCGTGAGCCGCACGGCGTGTCACCCACACGGTGCATCACTCGTGCGTGACCCACACGGCGCGTCACACACACGGCGCATCACTCGTGCGTGACCCACACGGCGTGTCACCCACACGGTGCATCACTCGTGCGTGACCCACACGGCGCGTCACACACACGGCGCATCACTCGTGCGTGACCCACACGGCGCGTCACACACACGGCGCATCACTCGTGCGTGACCCGCACGGCGTGTCACCCACACGGCGCATCACTCGTGCGTGACCCGCACGGCGTGTCACCCACACGGCGCATCACTCGTGCGTGACCCACACGGCGTGTCACCCACACGGCGCATCACTCGTGCGTGACCCACACTGCGTGTCACACACACGGTGCATCACTCGTGCGTGACCCACACGGCGCGTCACACACACGGTGCATCACTCGTGCGTGACCCACACGGCGCGTCACACACACGGCGCATCACTCGTGCGTGACCCGCACGGCGTGTCACCCACACGGCGCATCACTCGTGCGTGACCCACACGGCGTGTCACGCACACGGTGCATCACTCGTGCGTGACCCACACGGCGCGTCACACACACGGCGCATCACTCGTGCGTGACCCGCACGGCGTGTCACCCACACGGCGCATCACTCGTGCGTGACCCGCACGGCGTGTCACCCACACGGCGCATCACTCGTGCGTGACCCACACGGCGTGTCACCCACACGGCGCATCACTCGTGCGTGACCCACACTGCGTGTCACCCACACGGCGCATCACTCGTGCGTGACCCACACGGCGTGTCACCCACACGGCGCATCACTCGTGCGTGACCCACACGGCGTGTCACCCACACGGCGCATCACTCGTGCGTGACCCACACGGCGTGTCACCCACACGGCGCATCACTCGTGCGTGACCTACACTGCGTGTCACACACACAGCGCATCACTCGTGCGTGACCCACACGGCGTGTCACACACACGGCGCATCACTCGTGCGTGACCCACACGGCGTGTCAACCACACGGCGCGTCACTCACGCTGTGACCCACACGGCGAGTGAGCCGCATGGCGGGTGACCTGCGCGGCGAGGCGTGACAGGCTGCCCTGGTTATTCCTGCGTGTGTGTATCCGTCGTACAGATGCGCGCCACTTGCATCACAGTGGACATCCAACAGACCCTTGATATTCTTTGGGTCTTTCGGTAAAGTCACGTAGATAGAAAAAGTAATGACAATAAAATAGTAAAAATGAAAATAAAGTGAATGAAAAAAATTAAACCCTTGATGTCATTCAAAACGAGTAGGCCATTGCGTGGCAAATTTGAGGAATTTCTCAATTGTGATTACACAGCAACACCGCCTCCTACTGGCAGACCGTGACTGCAACGTGGTGCCTTCGTGAATGGGATGAATACCAAATTACATAGCAAAGTGTTACTATCTCAGATTACACATCTTACAGATCCCATCTACCACGTGTATTCAGACCACATCTTTCTCATCATTCCTCTGCCGCAAACCACTATCACCACCACCACAAATGTTTCACCACCACCTTTATGAGCTGCTGCTGCTGCGTTGGCATTGGTGCACCAGCACAACTAAAGTGTATAATCGGTGACGTTTCGGGCAATGGCCCTTCACGACACATAGACCAGAGAGGACCCTTAGCTAACAACCGCATCGGTCTCATCAACACCGCGTGTTGTCTATGGAGGTGCTGGACGTGGTGTAGATGATGGCGAAGTGTTCCAGTGAACATTTTGGAGGGATTGGTCTCATCTCGGTGTCGTCGTGATGATTCTAGATTTGAAGCTTTCGTGACTGCAAGGATTCATACTCTTAGTTTTTTCGGTAAAGTCACGTGGGTAAAAAAATGAAATTAAAATAAATAAAATAATAAAAATCACGACGTTTCGGAGGCAACACAAGTCTCCGTCATCAGGTGGGACCGTCACAGCCAGATTCACTTGATACAGCAAATCTGGCTGTGACGGTCCCACCTGATGACGGAGACTTGCCTCCGAAACGTTGTGATTTTTATTATTTTATTTTAGTAATTTCATTTTTTTACCTCGTCGTGATGAGTTGACCATTGATGGGCACCCCCTACGATGCCTCCAGATCATGTCGCAAAGCTGCTGAGACACAGCCCAATGTGGACGTTATCCCTTGAAATTTAAATCTCAATTTTCAGTGTCTCTCTGTTCAAACGAGTGTGAGGTGACCCGACAAGGCTGATGCGTTGATCAGAATTTGAGCTTGGCTGCCTCGTGATTGAGACGAATGACCACAGCAACATCTGCGCGTGGGCCACCCCATGTGATATGCGCCACTACAGCGCCCTCTCGTGGCTCACGGCCACACTGGAATCCTTTCTCCCGTCATACGGCGGGGGCCATAGGGGCCGTCCATAAATGACGTCACGCGATTTTGGACGATTTTTGACCCCCCCCCCTCGTCACAAAAAGTCAGACCCCACCCCTCAAATATGACGTCACAAAACATGCTTCAAATCGCTTTAAGCTATTGTCATTGTAGTGAGTATTTAATGTGGCGCTGCACTCTGATGTTGTAGGAGAAAACATTTATTCAAAAGTCTATTTAATTAAGTAGAACGTGTTGTCTATATTTATTTAAAGTTGCGCATTTTGATGTGACGTCACATTTCTCAAACCCCCCCCCCCCTCGTCACACATCGTCACAAATGTCTGACCCCCCCCCCCCCCCCAGGTGCGTGATGTCATTTATGGACGGCCCGATAGCACCCCAGCTAATGGTAACAATCGAGTGTGTTTGGTATTGTGCCGCTCTTGTAGCACGAGGCTACAGCGCAGGAGGCACGATGTTTCACGAGTCTGCGGTGGCTTCACTCAGCAGGGGGCGATGTTGCCGAGTGTTTAATCCCAATTCGAGTCATTTGCGAGCAACATTTCGAATTAGCTCAATCTTGACCACGACGCCTGCTCGTCTTTCGAACGACGTCACCGGACCTTGACCCTCCGCCGTGAAAAGGGCGACGCGGTGTGTTTCACGGTGAATCAGCCCGTAGTATTAATCCTGCCCGCCTGCCGGATTCGAACCTCGGGCGACGAACGTGCGAAATCGTCACCGGGTCACGTCGCCACCCTGCGATGCATTGTGGGATCTGCTCCGGGTCAGTGTGCGGAGCGATTTGAAAACCCCCCTGACCCTCATCCCCCGCCCCCCCAGGAGCCCGTGAAGTCGGAGGAGGGGCGCGACATGGCCAACAAGATCGGCGCCTTCGGCTACATGGAGTGCTCGGCCAAGAACAAGGAGGGAGTGCGCGAGGTGTTCGAGCTGGCGACGCGCGCCGCCCTGCAGGTCCGCACGCGCAAGAAGAACGGATTCTGCCGCTTGCTGTAGCTCGCCGGCGCCTGCCACCGTAGCCCCGTGCCGTAGCCCCGCGTGTCCCCCCCCCCACCCCGTACCCGACTAATGTGCCTAACCGCGACGAGCCGCCCGTCAGTGCCTGCGTGTGGGCACTACTACCCCCGTGAGTTCCACGAGACGGCACCGTTGCCGCCGATAGAGATGGACGGTGGGTGGCGCACGAGCCTCTTGTGCATCGGCATCGCCTTTCATCCCGGCAGGTTTAGCGACTTGTCCCGCTCGGAGCACGGCATCGCTCCCGTCATTCGGTGACGTTCCGCGCGCCGCGGCGTGGAATCGATCAAAACGACGCTTCCCTTGTGCCGCTAGGACCCAGGGTGCCTGCAGCATTCCCACGGAATAGCCGACCCTTGTACGCACGACGTCCGCGCGCTTGTGTCTTGAGCGTGAGAATGAAGTTCAAGTGGTAAATCTCCGCATCGTTTATCGTTCGGTGTAATCGGCATCGAGCGTAGACGCTGTACGAAACTGGTCACGATTCATTGATTCGCACAGTGGAACGATTCATCACGCTCGCGATACGTGCATCTTGGATCGTGCGTCTTCGAGTCGAGCATTTGTGTAAATTATACCCTGGTGTACCTTAAGGGCCAATAGCACGAACGAGATAACATTATTTTGACGCGGTGTAAATGAGACGAGGAAATTTGATTCTGAATTGATCACAACCCTGAGTCGTGCAAATGGAGCAGGGTGTGGTCCGGGTTCGTGGGTCAATGTCCGTGGCGAACGGTGAACATCCGTCCCAAGCCCTCTGTTGCCGAACTAAAAAACTATTAACCCCAAACACCACACGAGCTCAAAGTTAACCTTCACTTTGGCGACAGCATTGCATTCCGTTCAGCGACAGATTAAAATAAATATATTTTAGCATTTTCCTAATTGAATTCATCTTGCGGCGATGGCTTCATGTCGTTGTCTCGAGGCGATTTTTGATTTGAACTGTCAGGCCGCAGGGCACCGCTTGTCACGAAGAGGGCAGCCCGTGGATGGTGATGTCACCAAACTACTGAGATTCCTTCTCCTGTCTCTTATCTGCACAACAACGGGTGCTTTACTTTGCCGCGTGCTTTGCTGGAATATGGCACTGCAGTAAAACAACGTCATCGAAGCTAATTCAATATGGTTTGGCAACAGGGTACTGTGTCTCATTGGTTAGATTTGACAGCACTGCAGCTTTGACAACACAAAAGTAAAATTTTACTTTAAGGGAAATATCTTGAGCGGAATTGATCACGACGCGCAAGATGCCGAACCCCGCTCTGCAGCTTAACGAATCTTGGTTTTGGGTCACGATACCAATGAAGGATCGATTCGCGTTTGTCTCATTTACACCGTCTCAATGTTACTCTCTCGTTACGTTCCATTCCCCTTAAAATCACGTTTGCATAAAATTAGCATCAGTGTTAAGCAATCGATGGTCACGCGCACGCAAGGCTGCGGCGTGTGCCGTGAGCACGAGGGTCGTTGCGTGCTCCCCGAAGCCGCGTCGCCAACGCATCTCGCTGGCGCCACGGGGGACGCCTCTCGGCGGGTTCCTGCCGCGTCGCCATCCTCACGCACGGCTTCGCTCGTGGTGCCGGACTGGTGGTTCAGCGTCGAAGCAACTTGCCATTTGTAACACATTTTAGGTCCTCCTGCTTGGAGCTGCTCGCACTATCGCCGTGGTTACAGTCGGCTATCGCTATTGGTCCATCGCCAGCGAGTCCACCCGCTGCTGTCGGTGTTGCGCTGAACGACGGCTATTGCCGCACCCATCGTGCCTCCCCGAACCTCGGACTACCAGCGCTTATGAGATTGAAGGAATAGTAGCCGGTAGGATTCTCTTCATAAAGCAGCCTTAATGTAAAAAAGGGAGAGCTCGTACGGTCAAGTGTGCCCGTTTCTCCAAACCACGACGCAATGGCCATTAATAACGGGGGAGGGATAAAAAAAAATTTGCCGTGAATATCACGTGGTCTGACGCTGCACTCGCGTTCACCCATAACTCGAGCTTGAGTTACACGAGTAGCGCTGTTTAGAACTAAAGCCGGAGTGAAGTGCCCTCAGCGTCGTGAGGTCGTGGCGAGTCCCTCGTGAGCTGCCCGACTCAACTCGTAAGCACGTTGAGCGTCTGTTCGACTCGGCGCCATTCCCCGAGACTCGGAGCCAAACTAAAGCAACCCATCCAGACGTCTTCTTGGTTCTTTCGGTAAAGTCACGTAGAAGGGAAGTAATAAAATAATACAAATAAAACATAATAAAATAATTCTCACGACGTTTCGGCCACAACGCATGCAGCCGTCCTCAGGTGAAGAACAGGTCTGTCGGGGAGACAGCGTCTGAATCTATTCGGACTTTACCGAAAGAACCAAGAAGATGAATCCCTGCAGTCACGAAAGCTTTAAATCGAAAAATCCATCCAGACGTCTTAAGAGCAGCTGAAGGAAGGTCCCAAGGCAGCCTGAATGTCAGTCTTGCCATTTGATCTATCAACATGAACATCATCATTGTCCATGGCCTACCTACTGCTGGATGAGGGGCTCCCCTTGCCATCACCGTGCCTAACAGTATTGCAATTGAACAATCCGTCTCGTGCGCACGAATTGTCGTCGTTCCATCTCCGCGGTTGTCATCCTCTCGGGCATCTGTTCTCTCGTTTGGCTGCCATTCCGTCAACAAGAGCTGTAGTTGGGAAGATGAAAGTCGTGGCCTTCGTGCCAGAAACGTAGTTCTACTGTCAAGAAAACCTCAAAATCGCGTTGCACATCCTGCCACAGGCAGCCTTAGCGTGTGGACACGAGAGAGGAGAGTTGTGTTCCTTGTATTGCATTTTAGCTTTTCACCAAGCGAGAGAGACTCCTTTGCCTCCGGAATCCACCTCTTGACCTTCGCCTGGCCATAACCCAACCCTCTGGCATCCTGGCTCGAAGCACCATGGCCAGGAGTTGACTCACAACCCTCTAATTTTGCTGGCCTTTGTTAGGCCCAGCTGGAGATGATGGAGAGACTCCGTTATGTGTGTGTACACGTGGAAAGGCAGCGATTCTGAGTATCACATCTGCCCTGCCTATGGGTGAGGATTAATTCTTGTTATTGGCCTTGATTTGAGAATTCAACACCCTCGTTGCTTGAGGACCTCACTCGTGGCAGCTGGGAATATGGATATCCTAAACAAGTCGGGGCCCGCCACTGTTTGATTCAACTAGCGAGATGTTTGCGCTACACGTGGGATATCCAGTTACTTAACTAATCGATTTCCCTAAGAATTATTGGTTCGTTTACTCGATGAACACAGATAATATCGAATTAGTCTGGGGGAGGGGTTGGGGGGGGAAGCCTCACTTTTGTAGCCATGTGTGCTCACTGGACAGTGATGTCATCATCCGCGTCACGTTGGGTGTGGCTCGTAGCGGGTTTCCTGCCTTCACGAGGGAGGATGTGGGGGTGGCCGCCATTATTAAAGGTGCCTGAATAATCGGCCACAAAAAGAGTTGTGAATTCAGATTTCCTTCTGCTTTATACTATAACAATGACCTCCATTTTACAAAGCGCCTTTCAAATTGAAATATCTCAAATGCGCTGATTAATCATCGAATGCGACCACTCGCCCGAGCTCTCGTTTCCCATATAGCAGGGAGAAGGTAGAACCCACAAAGGGGAGGGAGGGAGGGAGTGAGTGGCGGGAAGAATTTTGCGTACAACAGTGGATCCCTAGGTCGGGTTGGAAACTTGAGCTGCCCACCTTCCCATCGACCCTCTCCCCTAACTCATGCCTGTCCCCGCACGGTGGGGACATTTGAGAGGTGAGCCTGACTACGATCGCCTTGCTGGAGTCCAAACGTCTCGCTTGTGGTGTGCCCCTACCACACCTCCCCGCTTGTCGTCACGAGCGTCGACTTTCGGTGCCTGAGCGTTCACCTGAACGTTGGCGGGAGTTTCCCTCCCGTGTTGGGCCCGGCTAGCGAGGATTTCCCGCAGTTGCGCAGAAGCAGTGGCTTCTCAGAGCCTCGGGCAGAACAAATCCCCGCAGACGGCAATGGCACATTGCTGAGAAATACAATTCATCATCCGGCACGATTATTCCGTAGCCCAAGTAAACCTAAGTGTCCTTTGACTCCACACTGAAGGATGGAGTCTTCACAAGGGACCTCGGGCAAAGGGAGCCTGGTTCATCGCACGGTCCTCAATCAGGCAGCGCTCGTACAACTTTTCCAAAGCTTGTTGGACATGTGCTCTATTTTATGATAGGGGGGGGAGGGGGCGTGATGGGGAAAGAGATATTGCTGCCAAAGTTGGTCTCTCGCGTGTTTGTATTTTTCTGGCACCGGTTAAAAATCGCTTAACAGTGCGATCGTTGCAATCACGTTGCGGCCGCACTCCCCCGCCGTGCCACCGTCGCCCCGCGTTCGTGCCGTGTTGGCACCGCGACTTTCCCGCTCCGCAGTAGTAGACGCGGCGCCGCGGCACGGACAGCTCGGCTCCCCACTCCGAGCACGGCAAGCCCCCGAGACTCGCTGAGCATTGTGGGATTCCCCGAGCAAGCCAGCTGCGAGCGGTATCACCCACAGTGCCCTGCGCGTGGTGTGACGCGTCGCTGCCCCGTGTGTTGGTGGCCTGCCTTTCACGTCGGCTTATCAATGAAGTTGTGACATTTTGATACGGAAGTTTGTTTTTCATGAAGGGTTTTTGTTGTGCATTCATGACTTATCTCGTCTCAAGCCCAGCGTGTATTTGTCCATGTATTTACAGGGTAATGGAGTAGAGGGTCATGTTGTTTTGATGCCTTTGTGCGAGGGACAATAGAAGATTGGTCTACCAGAGACACGTCGCACTAGAGCCGTGATGCCTTCACAGCTTCTTCTTAATGTGTCCTCTCGCCTCACCGACCCCCATCCGATTCTCTGACCCCTCTGTGCATTTCAGTGACTCTCCGTGGTACAAACCAGGAGTGACCGCTTCATATAAATCAAAAGGAAGTCTAAATTTCGATTTAAAGCTTTCGTGACTGCAGGGATTCATCTTCTTGGTTCTTTCGGTAAAGTCACGTAGAATGGAAATAGTAAAAATAAACCAATTAAATACAATTCTCACGACGTTTCGGCCACAACGCAAGCAGCCGTCCTCAGGTGAAGAACAAGTCTGTCAGAAAGACAGGAAGTCGCCACAACAGAATGGATGAGGTGTGAGCTCGGTTGTCGGTTCTGTGGAGTTGGTGTTGAGCTCTCGGGGCACGGGTGTTGATTTGTTGCCAAAGCCACGTGGCCTAGTCGCGGGGTGAGCCGTATTCCAAGCGTCATCGTCGTGAAGCTTCAAAGAGCCGCTGCGCAACAATGACCTGCTTGGCATCGTGCGCCGCACAGAAGGCGTCACCTGGTCAAATTTGACCAATCGGTGACGTCCGTGACCATATCTAGCTCGATGCCCCCACCTCTGCCCGCTGCTTCTTGAGACTCGCGATGACGTTTGACACGACGAGCCGAATGGATTTCTACACAAGGTTTTTCCGGTAAAGTCACGTAGGTAAAAAATTCAATTAAAAGTTAATAAAAGTAATAATGGAAATAGAATAAATCACGACGTTTCGGAGGCAACGCAAGTCTCCGTCATCAGGTGGGACCGTCACAGCTAAAATGACTGCATCAAGTGAGAAAAATTCCAAAAGACCAGCCCTTAAATACAAGCTAAGCGGGGGGGAGGGGGGGCTGATCTTTTGGAATTTTCCTCACTTGATGCAGTAATTTTAGCTGTGGCGGTCCCACCTGATGACGGAGACTTGTGTTGCCTCCGAAACGTCGTGATTTATTATTTTATTTCCATTATATCTTTTATTAACTTTTTATTTTTTACCTACGTGAATTTACCGAAAAAACCTAAGAGTATGAATCCTCGCAGTCACGAAAGCTTCAAATCTAGAATTTCTACACAAAGCGCTAGGCGAGTTCGTTCCCAGGCAGGTAGATTTATTTCCTCGTGTCCCTCGTAGGAGGCAGTTTGTATTCCGAGTAGTCAGTCTGGCCACGCCGTGCCCTTAGCCCCAGCCTCACTCCGCTTTGCCGAGACGTGACATTATCTTTAGAGTAATTAATGCTTCATGCGTTTGCCTGCCTATTTTTATTGTTTTTCTTGTTGTTATCGTTATTTGGTTGTAAAGTATGAAAAAAAAAGCAAGCCTAGCTGACCGGCCAAAGGTGAACAGCATAGCCTTGTGCGAATCGGCGAGGTTTTTTTTGCAGTAACATTGAGCGTGTGAAGGTGCCGGTTTACACCAAGCCTTAACGTCTCGGTCTGCCCACATGACACGACCGAGTTTGAAGTTCGTGATTTCAGTTTTTGTCACTGTGTAATAAAATGCACTGTTACCTGCATTGACGTGTGTCCATGTGTTTCTCAAAAGGGATCGGAGGTCACAGTCTGCTCCCATCGGTTAATGTGCAGCATGAAATATTGGGGATCCATAACGCGTCACGATGCCACCGCATCTCGGCACACTGCAACTGGAGAGACGTACAGCGGCCCATGTTAGAGAAGAGCCCACAGAAGGTGATGTGATAGAACTACCTCTGAGTTCCTTTCAGGAGACTTCATATCTGCACTTTCCCACGCACTCTGCTATGCAAATGTACCAAATTCATTGTGACATTACACTGGTCAACAACAACAAAAAATTCTGGCCTGGACTTTTGCAGCTGTTTTAGACTAATTTCAGGGTGCCGATTCCAAATCTGATCTCAGATTTGCTCTATCACATCTCATTTTTATGCTATCGGCATACCCCATTTTCATTTATTTTACCCGAAATTAACTCTGTCACTTATGATTGCAAGTTGTTGCGAGTCAGTGACTGCTTTAGTGTTAAAATATGGTGCTGCATTTTTAGGATAGTGTGTTTATAATATCATTTTATGTAGATATCCATATTTAATATTTTCTGCAGTTTTTATTGAAAATGCAATATTTGATATCTCAAAAACCTGATGTAATGGACAAAAACTGATGCCAGATTTGGAATCGGCACCCCAAAATTACCTTGAACCCGTTGGAATACCTTATGCCAGAAAAAGTGTGTTGACCAGTGTTATTGGTGACTCGGCCGAGGCTAGCAACTGGCTTCACTTGAGAACCCAGTCTTAGCACAGGTGGCTCGTACCTGGATTTGAACTTAGGTTCTCTTCAGTGACGGCTCAGGAATGTGATCGCCGAGTTTCCCGGCTGCCACCTGCACGTGAATTTGATGTGGGCCACCGATCAACATTTGGAGAGAGTGCTTTGTAAACATCCAGCAGTTCAGCACTGGTTCAGGCAAACGAAATTTTGCTGATGAGATGCTGTCAAAACCGGGCCAGAGTTTGCTTGTTTTGATCCAATACTGCTGAAATGCACTCCCAAAAGACCACGTGGCTGATACTACTTCGTAAGTGGTGGGACGTTTATGTAAACGTTTGTAAAGGTTTATTTACATTTGTTAAGTGGTTACCTTTGGATTTTCAACCCTTGTGCCCTCTTTCAGAATAATGTGTTCAATGTAACTCACGTCACATGTCTGTGATTTCGATTTAAAGTTTTCGTGACTTCAGGGATTCATATTCTTGGATCTTTCGGTAAAGTCACGTAGAAGGGAAATAATAAAATAATAATAATAAAACAATAAAATTCTCACAACGTTTCGGCCACAACACAAGCAGCCGTCCTCAGGTGAAAAACAGCTTTCCGACAGCCCCGTTCTTCACCTGAGGACGGCTGCTTGTGTTGTGGCCGAAACTTTTATTGTTTTATCATTTTTTTATTTCCCCCGAAAGATACAAGAACATGTCTGTGATTGTGCTGTTGTCTGTCGCCTGGGTCTGGCAGCATTGTCAGGATCACTACACCTGCGGTGTTTCACATGTAAAATGCAGCCAGGAGTCGCGAGCCAAGAGTCACAGCTCTTTAAATGTCATGAAAACTGCACGCTTGAGATTCGATCACTAAATGTCGTCCGAGTCGTGCTCCTGGAGAACCCAACGTGAGACGGGAACTCTTCTGTCCTGGAACCACTCCGCATCTCGAGTTTCACGAGAGAGCGACTTCAGATGATTTCGATGCCACGTGGCTGCTGCATCGCCAGGGGTCTCCGACTTAACCCCAGTTTAACACTTCGATTTAAAGCTTTCGTGACTGCAGGGATTCATCTTCTTGGTTCTTTCGGTAAAGTCACGTGGAAGGGAAATAATAAAATAATACAAATAAAAAAATAATTCTCACGACGTTTCGGCCACAACGCAAGCAGCCGTCCTCCCTTTGATGTTGCTAATCCTGCATAATGCACGGGCATCATATGACTTTGAAACCCCCCGCCCACCTACGCATTTCACAAGTAGTACTAATCACATACCTGCATTTCCCATAAATATGCTAAATTCCTCTTGATATGCAAATTATTTTGTCAAGGCGCCCCTTCCCCCCTTCTAACCCAGCTTAAATATACGCTCCAAGCGTGGTGGTGTTTCATTCAGACGCTGTCTCCCCGACAGACCTGTTCTTCACCTGAGGACGGCTGCTTGCGTTGTGGCCGAAACGTCGTGAGAATTATTTTATTATGTTTTATTTTTATTATTTCCCTTCTACGTGACTTTACCGAAAGAACCAAGAAGATGAATCCCTGTTTAACACTTCGGCTTTCGCGACCAATATCCATAACAAGTTGGCCCTCGCTGTCGTAATGTGTGACCGATGGTGCAGTGTCCTGTGACCAAGGCTGCCGGGTCTATGAACAATCTCAGCGTTTCCCGTCAGAACGGGGGAAATGACTTCACTTCCATGCTGTAAACATTCTTTTTCATACTGATATTTCGCCAGGTGGCCTGGGTGGATCGGAGGTCCAGACACTTGAGCTGGCACCCATGAGACTGAGTAAGATTCGTGTTGTCAGCCACTGCTTCTGATTAAGCTTGCTTCTTGAGCGTGGCGATGTGCTGGTCTCAGCCTTGTAACGTAATGACTGGAGGACATAGTACACATTCAGCTTGGTTCCTCACTTAATATGGCTAAAATACAGCTCTCAGATTTAAAAACAAAATCATTGTGACTCATGCAACGAACATTCCAGGACTCTATTCTCTCATGTGGCAATGTAAATCAAATAAAACTAAACACATCCGACAATAACATTTGCCTTAAAAAATATAATTGGGGACGTTTCGAGCAATGGCCCCTTCTTCACGACACAAATAGGCCAGAGTGTATAAGGGTTACGTTTAAAATGCTTCCTAATGAACAATTTTCAAATGGCATCAATCGCTATGCAAAAAAATCCGAGCGTGACGTCATTTCACAGGGACGCGCCCGTCGCGACGTCATCGTAGAGCAGGTTGTGACCGCGTCACGTCCCCGCGAGCTTCTTCGGCACGCGTCTTGTGACGTCATTACGTCGTGACGTCACCTAAGAGGGGGGGGGGGGGAGTTGCGTCTCTGATTCCTGGACGAAACCAAAGAGACCGGGGGTGGGGGGGGGGGATGCTCAAGAACAGTTTCTTGCAGGCGGAATCCGATGAACTATAAAGCTCTTTTTAAATCCTTTATATTAAGTTCACTTGCTTGCGCGCTTACGACCGTGCAAATCTTTCGGTCGTTTTTTAACCCACTTCCCGTGATCCAATCGAGCTGACATTTTTCCACACAGACTCGTTGTGCGTGACAATTTATGTTCGTAAAAATTTTTTTCAAAAATGTTACACTTTTTAGGACAAAAATATTATATTTAATTACCAATTGCTTAATGGTGGCAGGCAATCATCTGACCCATAGATGGCAGCCATCTCAAGCCAGAGGACGAGAGGACTCTAGCCGCCCCGATGCCACGCATATAAAGGATTTATAGTGAAAAACTTTGTTTTTACGGGTTATTTTTTTAAATCCTTTATATTAAGTTCACTTGCTTGCTTGCTTGCGCGCTTACGACCGTGCAAATCTTTCGGTCGTTTTTTAACCCACTTCCCGTGATCCAATCGAGCTGACATTTTTCCACACAGACTCGTTGTGCGTGACAATTTATTTTCGTGAAAATGTTTTTCCATAACTTTACACTTTTTAGGAATTTTTTTTTATATTTAATTACCAATTGCTTAATGGTGGCAGGCAATCATCTGACCCATAGGTGGCAGCCATCTCAAGCCAGAGGACGAGAGGACTCTAGCCGCCACGCATATAAAGGATTTATAGTGAAAAACTTTGTTTTTACGGGTTAATTTTTTCACATGTCCAGTCGGGGCGGCTCATAACGTTACAACAACAAACCATACAACAACACGATAGGAGTGCTAAGCTCAACAAATCACTCCAATTAATGCAAATAAACTACATTATTTTTACTCTTAGTTCTTTCGGTAAAGTCACGTAGGTAAAAAATTAAATAATAAAAATAATTCATTTTATTTTAATTTTTTACCTACGTGACTTTACCGAAGAAACCAAAGAGTATGAATCCTTGCAGTCACGAAAGCTTCAAATCTAGAATTACATTATTTTTACTTTACCAGGTAAAGCCCAATGACCTTTTCGATTATTTTTCAAAAGCGATCTGGCCATAAATGACAGTTCAAGAAAGTAGCTCACCATGTGAAAAATGATCGCAGCCAAATAATTTTATTGATCTGAACGCATGTTGATTATAAATGTGGAGGGAAACCCCGAGAACCTGGCGAAAAAAATCCACGCGGCCACGGGGAGAAAGACCTCAAACTCAAAATACACAGCAGCAGCAGGCATAGTCAGGGTCGGGATCTCAAACGTAGTTCTATGAGGTACAAGTGAGAGTCGGGGAATTATCTACTCCTACTAGATTTGAAGCTTTCGTGACTGCAAGGATTCATACTTTGTTTTTTTCGGTAAAGTCACATAGGTAAAACATTTTATGAAAACAACTAAATTAAATCACGACGTTTCGGAGTGAGAGAGGGGAGTGAGAGAGGGAGGGGGGAGTGAGAGGGAGGGGGGAGTGAGAGAGGGAGGGGGGAGTGAGAGAGGGGGGAGAGGGAGGGGGGAGTGAGAGAGGGAGGGGGGAGAGGGAGGGGGGAGTGAGAGAGGGGGGGGGGGGGGGGGGGGGGGGGGGGGGGGGGGGGGGGGGGGGGGGGGGGGGGGGGGGGGGGGGGGGGGGGGGGGGGGGGGGGGGGGGGGGGGGGGGGGGGGGGGGGGGGGGGGGGGGGGGGGGGGGGGGGGGGGGGGGGGGGGGGGGGGGGGGGGGGGGGGGGGGGGGGGGGGGGGGGGGGAGGGGGGGGGGGGGGGGAGGGGGGGGGGGGGGGGGGGGGGGGGGGGGGGGGGAGGGGGGTGAGAGGGGAGGGGGGGAGAGGGAGGGGGGAGTGAGAGAGGGGGGGAGAGGGAGGGGGGAGTGGGAGGGGGGAGGAGGGAGGGGGGAGTGAGAGAGGGAGGGGGGAGAGGGGAGGGGGGAGTGAGAGAGGGAGGGGGGAGAGGGGAGGGGGGAGTGAGAGAGGGGGGAGAGGGAGGGGGGAGTGAGAGAGGGGAGGGGGGAGAGGGGAGGGGGGGAGTGAGAGAGGGGGGGGAGTGAGAGAGGGGGGAGAGAGGGAGGGGGGAGTGAGAGAGGGAGGGGGGGAGTGAGAGAGGGGGGAGAGGGAGGGGGAGTGAGAGAGGGAGGGGGGAGAGGGAGGGGGGAGAGGGAGGGGGGAGAGGGAGGGGGGAGAGGGAGGGGGGAGAGGGAGGGGGGGGGAGAGGGAGGGGGGAGTGAGAGAGGGGGGAGTGAGAGAGGGGGGAGAGGGAGGGGGGGAGAGGGAGGGGGGAGAGGGAGGGGGAGTGAGAGAGGGGGGAGAGGGAGGGGGAGTGAGAGAGGGAGGGGGGAGAGGGAGGGGGGAGTGAGAGAGGGGGGGAGTGAGAGAGGGGGAGAGAGGGAGGGGGAGTGAGAGAGGGAGGGGGGAGTGAGAGAGGGGGGAGAGGGAGGGGGGAGTGGAGAGAGGGAGGGGGGAGAGGGAGGGGGGAGTGAGAGAGGGGGGAGAGGGAGGGGGGAGTGAGAGGGAGGGGGGAGAGGGAGGGGGGAGTGAGAGAGGGGGGAGTGAGAGAGGGGGGGAGAGAGGGAGGGGGGAGTGAGAGAGGGAGGGGGGGAGTGAGAGAGGGAGGGGGGAGTGAGAGAGGGAGGGGGGAGAGGGAGGGGGGAGTGAGAGAGGGGAGGGGGGAGTGAGAGAGGGAGGGGGGAGAGGGAGGGGGGAGTGAGAGAGGGAGGGGGGAGGTGAGAGAGGGAGGGGGGGGAGTGAGAGAGGGAGGAGGGGGGAGAAGGAGGGGGGAGTGAGAGAGGGGGGAGTGAGGAGGGAGGAGAGGTAGGGGGGAGTGAGAGAGGGAGGGAGGGGGGAGAGGGAGGGGGGAGTGAGAGAGGGAGGGGGGAGTGAGAGAGGGAGGGGGGGAGCGGGAGGGGGAAGCTTCCATCTTCAGGTGGAACCGTTACAGCCAAAATCACTGTAGTAAGTGAAGAGAGCTAATAGAGAAACGCGACTATATAGGGTAAGAGTGGGGGGTGCTAAGCTGAGTTAAGCCGATTGATAACATCTATTCATTATGCAGGAGAGGGGTGAGTATTGGGGTACCGTGAACAAAGGGGCGGAAGTTGAATTGATTAATAGGAACGGTAAGTGAAGCTGTCTACTCCTTATTCATGGTTGATGGAGAGCCAGCAGCACTCACCATGGGCAATGTGACCGAGCGACAGCCGTTTGTCAATAACCTTACTTTTTTTATTTGTCTCACATAGTACTATATCTCGATTTAAAGCTTTCGTGACTGCAGGGATTCATCTTCTTGGTTCTTTCGGTAAAGTCACGTAGAAGGGAAATAATAAAAATAAAACATAATAAAATAATTATCACGACGTTTCGGCCACAACACAAGCAGCCGTCCTTAGGTGAAGACCACGCTGTCTCCCCGACAGACCTGTTCA